>NC_069503.1:945623883-945923883 GCF_027579735.1 Bombina bombina
GGAAATTCGAATCGATCCGAATTGCCGAATTTGACAAATTCGTCCGAATTTAAATTCGGAATGAAACAAAACGCACATGTCTAGTAAGCAGGGTGAAGAAATAATCACTAGGGAGGTTATTAACTTTGTAACCACATTTACCCCACTCCACAAGACTTTGGAGAAATCAATCAGCAAGAATTGGGATATTATTATGACTGACAAGACAGTACCCTTCAGAAATATGGACATTCCATGGCTGGTGTATCACAGAGCTGCCAATCTAAGGGATATGTTGGTACTAAATGATCCCATATGATGTTATCAACAGAAAATGTGGTTACAGGATAGGAGGAAATTAGGTTGCTTTAGATGTGGCAATTGCACCACCTGCAACAGCATGTTTTCCGGTCCTAAGTTCCATCATCCCCAGACTGGCAGGAGCTACAACATTAAACACCGCCTGACATGCACGAGTGAGTTTGTGGTTTGAGGTCTATGTCGGTAAAACAACTAATTCATTCCACGAGAGGATGCCAAACCATCATTGTGCCATTAGGGAGGCTATTGACAAAGGGACCTCGGATCAGCCTGTGGCACGTCATTTTGCACAGGCAGGTCATACTGTTGTAAGTATGAGGATGATGCTTATTGACCATGTTCCACAAATGACCAGAGGGGGAAATAGACATAAAAAGCTGCTTCAGACTGAGACAATGTGGATATATCACCTGAACACCGTCACTCCTAAAGGACTGAATGTATTTCTGGATTATAGTGTTTTCCTATGAACCCTAAGGGGCCGATTTACCAAGCAGTCAAATGGCCCCAGTGCATTTGTTTCCGTGCAAGCCTTCAGGCTCTCCGGAAACAGGAGTTAAAATGCAGCGGTCTTAAGACTGCTGCTCCTTAACTCATTTGCCTCCTTTAAGGCTGCGGGCATCAATCTGCCCGATTGTGTATGATCAGGTTGATTGACACCCCCCAATTTTAAATGCAGACAGCGTATGCTGTCGGCATTCAGCGATGTCTGGCGTAAATCAGCCCCTTAGTTTCATTTCTCTCTTAACCAATTACCAACACTGATTGACGAATCAATAAAGGTACCTATCTGGGACCTATCATTTACCTTGATCTTGTGTCATTGACCCCAATAAAGATGGATTTTCTGGTAGTGGTCCAAAAATTACATTAAGTTAATACCATACGCCTGGAGACATGCTGCATTTTTCTTTTGGCATTCCAATTTAGTACAGTGTTCAATTGTTGTTTTAATTTTTTCTTTTCTTTTATATTTTGTCTCCATTTTTTGTTTACTATGTATGGAATATGTATTAATCATGTTCCTGAATATGGTTAGCGTGATCACACTATGCTGCAGCCTCTTTACGTATTGCTATTGGTCCTGCCCTCTCTGACGTAGATGAGTAGGAACAGCTATGTAAATTAGCCATGCGGTTCTGCGGTCTAATGTTTGGGATGAGTGACATATAATGTCAGGGGCTGCTGCGTAGCGCTGTCACATGGTTCACATATTACATTTAAATAGCCATTAGGTGTTGTACGAACTACACCGCTGTTTGTTCTACCCTCTGCATCTATTGATGAAAGTGTCAGTATGACACTGAAACGTCTGACATTATGTGGATTTTAATATGAACGATTAAAAGTGAAGCAGTATTTCTACTAAATCCGGTGAGTGCTGTGTTTATCTCCCCCTGGTCTTATCTACTATTTGTTGCACATATTTTGCCCCCCAGTTACTGTGTTTACTGTTAAAGTGAGGTTTTTATATATCTATCTATCTATCTATAGCTATATATATATATATATATATATATATATATATATATATATATATAGAGAGAGAGAGAGAGAGAGAGAGAGAGAGAGAGAGAGAGAGAGAGAGAGAGAGAGAGAGAGAGAGAGAGAGAGAGATATATATATATAGATAAACGTAGATATATATATATATATATATATATATATATATATATAAATAAATATACGTGTGTATATATAGATAGATAGATAGATAGATAGATAGATAGATAGATAGATAGATAGATAGATAGACAGACATACAGATATAGATAAAATTAGCTGAGTTAGGGAGCATAATTCCTTAATACCTAAGAAATGTCTTTAGTTCAGTCAGTGAATAATTGGTACATCTCTGGCATAATATAATAGAAATATTACCATGTGTGCTATATATTAGTCGTATTACTATTCCAGTGAAAATTGTAAATTGCATAGTAACATAAGGTCATCTGTGAAAAGCACAAATTAAATATTTATTTAATGTATAATAAATGTCTATTATGGTTTAATTTGCTGGGAAGGGGTTAAACAAATCCTGAAAGAAAATATTGCATTATTAACTGATCTCAGCAAATAGTTTAACTAGCAAAAAAATAAATAAATAAGTAAATAAAATATACTGGTTTAAAATATGTAAATGCTGGTTTAATTCAGATAATGCATTCAAGATAATAAAAAGTAATTTCACACTGGATGTATACATTTAGAAATGTAATCAAGCATCCATTGCATTAATGTGAAATTCATTTATTATATCAAATTATCTGTAAGAAATCATCATGGTTAACTACTTAATCTTTAAATTGTAAATTATCCCTAATATTACTATTTTTGTATTAATAATTTTTAAAAAGTCACATATGAACTATAAAGCTTTTACATAGCACTATGGGAATAGGGGCTGTTTTGCCAACAATGAAATACTTCCAATATTGTTAATTTTAAAGACACACTTGATCCCCCTTTCAAAATAAAATGTTGCAATCATGGGGGAAAAAAATATATTTCGGACACATTTGCATGAGTGAGATTGGCTTCTATTTTCATTAGGTCATTAGGTTTACATACCTTGTGCTTCTGCTTAACAAGTGCACAAACATTGAGTGTCATATAGGAGCACTATGTAATGATCCCGCTCAGGCGTATACTGTGTAAGTTGGGTTGCGCTTGTATTACAGCTTGAAAGTAAACTGTTTTTGTTTGAGCGTTTACCCAGCACGCTTAAAAAGCCGAAATATCGCAAACACTATAACATATTCCCCCATAGAAGTCAATAGAGCAAAAAAAGTGGGGGAAAAAACTAATACCCTACTCTTACGCAAACTCGATCGCATATTCTCAAGTGCGGTAACCCAACATGAAAATATGAATATTTCAAAAGTCAATGTTCTTCACATAACAGAGTATGTTCTATTTAATCAGAAACAATTATTTCTACATATATCTAATGGTACTTTTCACAAATATATAGTTATACCTATATACTGTATATATAAGTGGCGGAGTTACTCACTGGAGTTCATCTACATCCACACTGCTTCTAATGCCACTTCATCTCATCTCTCTACAGGTAATGTCTTCCTGCCTCTCTCTACCTGGCTACTGTAAAATATCCCTTTAATTCCTGCTAGAATCTCTGTTAACAATTTGCTCTGTCTCCATCTTGTCTCATCTTCTGTCACTCTCACTGCTACTACTGCTTGCTGCTGGTGATGTCTCTCCTAACCCTGGCCCTGCAGCAATCACCACACTTAAACACTCTCGCTCCGTCTCCCACAGCAAAAATTCTAGGTCACACAATACCAACAATCTCATTTCCATTAACACACAGCGCCTATCCCCTCTCTATTCTTGTGCCCTCTGGAATGCTCGCTCTGTCTGTAACAAACTTACAACTGTTCACCACCTGTTTGTTTCCAACGCTTTTAACCTTTTAGCAATAACTGAAACCTGGCTATCTTCCTCTGACACTGCTTCCATTGCTGCTCTCACTTATCATGGTCTTTACTTTAGCCACACACCTAGGCCAGGTGAGAGACATGGTGGCGTTGTTGGCTTCTTACTCTCCCCCTCCTGCTCCTATCAGTACCTATCTCAATTTCAATCTCTCTCCTTTTCTTCCTTTAAAGTCCACTGCATCCGCCTGTTCTCCCCCCTCTCTCTCAGAGTGGCAGTTATCTATCGCTCCCCTGGACCAACCTCCCAATTCCTTGACAACTTTTCTGCCTGGCTTCCTCACTTTCTCTCTACAAATACACCTACCCTAATTCTGGGGGACTTCAACATCCCTATTGACAACCCATCTGCCCCTGCTGCCTCTAAACTTCTCTCACTCACTAACTCCTTCGGCCTCTCACAATCCACCCTATTCCCTACCCACTGTGATGGACACTCGATTGATCTGGTATTCTCCTATCTCTGCTCTCTCTCTCTGATGTTTCCTGTCAACCATTTCCCATCTCAGACCACCATCTGCTCACCTTTAATGCGAATATAGATGCTAAACCTACTTCCCCCTCTCACCCCCACACCAGTAGAAATCTGCACACTGTGGACCCTCCCCAACTCTCTAATCTTATTCATATACACCTCTCCCACACTTTCACGATAGCCTGTCCTGACCTTGCTATAACCCACTATAACAATACTCTCTCCACTGCACTTGACACTCTCGCTCTGCCCCAACTTTGCAAAGCCCCACATCGTCAGCTCCAGCCCTGGCAGTCCCAACAAACACGCTACCTACAAAAATGCTCACGCACTGCTGAACGTGCCTGGAGGAAATCCCACTCTGAACCTGATTTCCTGCACTATAAGTTAATTCTTTACTCTTACAACTCTGCCCTTTACTTAGCTAAGCAAACATACTTCTCTTCTCTTATATCCCCTCACACTTCAAACCCTAAAAGACTCTTCTCCATTTTCAACTCTCTCCTCTACCCACCTGCACCACCCCCATCATCTGCATTCAGTGCTCAAGACCTTGCTGACTATTTTTTCAATAAAACACTTGCCATCCGAAGAAACATCCCAACACAAACCTGCATTCTCCCAACTTTGCTCCCAGTCACCCCCTCTGCCACTCTCTGCACCCTCCTCCCAACCACTGAGAGTGAAGTGGCTTCTCTTTTGTCTTCCTCACACCTCACTACCTGCCCACTTGACCCTATTCCTTCACATTTAAATCCCCCTCTGTCTCCCACCCTCACTCCGGCTCTTACTCACATATTCAACCTATCCCTTTCTACCGGCTCATTCCCTGCCTCCTTCAAACATTCAAAGGTCACCCCCATCCTCAAAAAACCCTCCCTTGACCCTAACTCCCCTGCACACTACCGCCCCATATCACTGCTCCCGCTAGCTTCAAAATTCCTTGAAAAACTAGTTTTCGATTGCCTAACCGAATTCCTGTCCTCCAACTCATTGCTCGACCCCCTGCAATCTGGCTTCCGTCCACAATACTCAACTGAGACTGCCCTCACCAAGGTTACTAACGATCTCCTTTCTGCTAAAAACAAAGGCTACTACTCTATACTCATCTTACTTGAACTCTCTGCTGCCTTTGACACTGTTGACCATCCCCTTCTCCTACGCTTCTCAGCTCTCTTGGGGTCTGTGACACTGCCCTCTCCTGGATCCACTCTTATCTCTATAATAGATCCTTCTCCGTCTCTTTTGCTGGTGACTCCTCCTCTCTTTTGCCTCTGTCTGTTGGAGTACCTCAAGGCTCTGTCCTGGGTCATCTACTCTTCTCTATTTACACTTCTTCACTGGGTAAACTTATCAACAGCTATGACTTCAGCTATCATCTCTATGCTGATGATACCCAGATCTACCTTTCCACCCCTGCACTCTCTCCTTCTGTCAATTCTCACATCAGCGACTGCTTATCTGGCATTTCCTCCTGGATGGCCTCTCACCACCTAAGAATACACATGTCCAAGACCGAACTACTTCTAATTCCCCCCTCTAACTCTACTCCTGTTTCTAATTTTTCTAGCACTGTTGGTGGCACCACTATCTTCCCATCACCCCAAGTCTGCTGCCTCGGAGTCATGCTTGACTCAAATCTGTCCTTTATTCCCCATATCCAATTGCTCTCTTCATCCTGCCGCAACCACCTATGCAATATCTCCAAAATTCGTCCTTTTCTAAGGGCTGAAACTACTAAACAGCTAATCCACTCCCTGGTAATTTCCCGACTTGACTGCTGTAACAACTTACTTACCGGCCTCCCTCTCTCCCACCTCTCTCCCCTCCAATCCATCCTAAATGCATCTGCCAGGCTAATCCACCTCTCTCGATGCTCTGTTTCTGCTGCACCTCTCTGTAAGTCCCTTCACTGGCTCCCTATTCACAACAGAGTTAAATTCAAAATTCTCACCCTGACCTACAAAGCCCTCACCAATGCTGCCCCACCCTACCTGTCCTCACGTATCAACAAATATACTCCTGCCCGCCCCCTAAGATCCAACAATGACCTGCTTCTTGCTTCCTCTACCATCACCTCCTCTCATGCTAGACTACAGGACTTCTCTCATGCGGCACCAACCCTCTGGAATGCACTTCCTCGTGCTGTCAGACTTGCCCCTAACCTCTCATCCTTTAAACGTTCCCTAAAGACCTTTCTGTTCAGGAAAGCTTATCACCCGACTTATTAACAAACTAACTTCACTTAGCTAACAGTTGCCCTCTATCTCCTCACTAATATCATTCTCACCTTTGCAATCACCACCTCCTGTTTCCCATCTTCCTACCCATCTAGATTGTAAGTTCCCATGGGGATAGGGCCCTCAATTCCCCCTGTATTTTGACTGTAAAATTTTGTCTTTTATCGTATTGTTTCTCCATTGCACTGTTATCCTTGTACCCATGGGCAGCGCTGCGGAATCTGTTGGCGCTTTATAAATAACGAATAATAATAATATAATAAATATAACTTATAGAACATTCACAGCGGTGTAATGGAAAGTGGAATCTCAAAGTTAAACTACAAAATATAATTATTGCAGTGATAAAAAAATGCCACTAGTTACAGAGTAAAAAATTATATTGACCTTCTATGGGTGATCTTAAACGACCAAATATTATAGAAATGTACACAACAATGTACTGGTCCAAATAGACCCCTTGTTGTGATAAAAGTCACCAATTAGATGCCTCTACTCATGTAGCCATATAGAACTGAAGATTCAGTAGTGTCCAGTTTCACAAAATCCTCCTGCAGATAACCAGAGATGATAGATGAATCAGAACCCCAGGTTCTGCTTGAATTGGAAACTAGTCATCGGCATTTCCTCTAGTGGATGAGAATCTATGAGGATAGAACACAAGCGCAACTCAGATTCAATATAGTAAGCACAACCCAGATTCAAGATAGTAAGAGAAATGTATTAAGCAGTATCCATGTGCATATATATGCACTTACTAGGAAGAGGTAAAAACAGGCAATATATAGTATGCAGCTTTTGATCGTTACCGTCCCCTTCCGAGATCCAGTAAGATCCTCTACTGATAGTACTATTAAAAGCTGTAGCCACAATAAGGCTAAATAAAATGTCCAAATAGACTAAGTCAGAACACTTCTGACTCAATAAATAAAGGTGTCCAGATAGACTATGTCAGAACACCACTGACTCAATGCGCATTTCATTTGCCCCCTAAGCAAACATTGTCAAGAGTTAAGCGAGTGTGTATATTCAGTGCCACCATAGACTCAGTTTAAATACCGTACAATAAAAACACACCCCTTTTTTCATTGGGTAACTTGTACGACGTGCTTGCCCAATCATTATCACTATTGTTTTGTATGTGGGCCACGTGATGTGCTTACATAATGTATACAGCATGGTTCTTGTTTACATTGACAATGGCTAATGGTGATATAAGACAATTGACAGATCACAACCGGACCTGTATATTATGTGTTAGATTTCCTAAATATATATATATATATATATATATATATATATATATATATATATATATATATATATATATATATAAAAGTCAGAAACAAAGTGCACTCCAGATAATACATAAACAATAGCCTTGGGTGCTGTTCAAAATAGAATAGATATGAAAGAACAGAATAGCACTCCAAAGGTCTTTCATTCAAAGTAGTCACTTTATAAGTGAACGTTTTCGGGCCAGAAACGACCCGTCCTCAGACTTACAAAAGCAGTATTACTTACCCACCAACCAAACATACAAACGTGAACACGCTCTCCTCAGTAGAACCGCCCCCCAGAAACGGAAAGGCGTCATAGTCCGAGACAACATGTAAGAAACATTAATAAAAGATTCATATCATCAACAACAATGACAAACTGGGGGAATAGCGTACAAGAGAAACAGGAATAGGTCGCTTACCAAATTACGATGCCCACCTTCTCAGTAAACCAAATCATGGGTCATGCGTGGTTACCATAGTAACCAAAAACAACCTGTTTATCACGGTAATCCCTGATTACGGCTTCCAACTTCTTGTTTTTAAATTCAATAAGGTCCGCCTCGTATTTGTCTACTTTTTCTTGTAGTTTATTCAACCAGTTTTCTGTATTATCTGCTTGTAATCTTGGTATATTTGGTTGTTCATAGTTGGCTATCTCTGTTTTAATCAAAATTAGAAGTCTTCCCACCTCTTGTATAACTAAAAGATCCAAATCTAGAGAACACTTGTTCTCTAAGCAGCACCATTTTTCGCAGAACAAGGGATTATTTCTGCCCAGGGTAGGAACGTTCCGTATCCTGAAACCCCTTGGGATGAAGCCTCTGCGGTGGTACTCGGAAAGGTATGCACCGTGCAAGGTTAGATCTTTTTCTTTCTGTTTTAGTTTCAACAGGTGGGTGTAGATATATGCAGGTTTGTCCACAACTGGGCGTAAGGTGAGCCTATCAAAACGTATCTCTTCGGCATCTGCTTCTGTGAAATGAAAAGTGCTAGCCCCAGGAATAGTGAAAATTTCGCTAATGTCCTCTGTTACATTAGGCCCCACATTGGATGTCATGTTGTGCTGAATATGTAAGTAGTTAACAACAGCTGGAAAAGTCCTCCAAGCATTTATCGGGTGCAAGCAAATAAAGCATATAAAAGTCCCAACAAAGTGCACTCCAGATAATACATAAACAATAGCCTTGGGTGCTGTTCAAAATAGAATAGATATGAAAGAACAGAAGAGCACTCCAAAGGTCTTTCATTCAAAGTAGTCACTTTATTAGTGAATGTTTTCGGATCAGAAACGACCCGTCCTCAGACTTACAAAAGCTGTATTACTTATCCACCAAAACAAATCCTCTTTTTTAAGAGGTACATAGACGACCTGTTTATGGTCTGGTCATGAACATCAGAACAATTGGAGGATTGGCTTCAGCAGTTAAATCTGGCTAACACAGATCTGAAATTCAAGATATTATTGAGCAAGATCCAGATTGATTTCCTTGATGTCAGACTATATAAAAAGGATGGGAAGATACAGTCGACGTTGTATAGGAAAGATACGGACAGAAATGCACTCCGGCACTACACTAGCTGCCATCCTCCGGCTTTGAATAAAGCGTTACCCAAATCGCAACTCTTAAGAGTCATAAGAAATAACTCTAAGTTTGACAAAAGAGATGAACAATTGGATGAGATGATTCATCGTTTCGAATCTAGAAGTTATCCTAAACAACTCTTATCTAGTCAATGTGAGGGAATACGGACTGATCAAGATGAAAAAACAAAGCAGGACCTGGCTTGGATGACTTTTGTCACTACGTTTACTGGGGATAAAGGTTCATTGATGGACACTCTCAAGAAACATTGTGAGATTGTTAATACAGATAAATCACTACCTCTTGTCAAAACAGGACCACCCAGGATAGGGTATAAGAGATCCAGATCCTTACGAGATCTTTTGATCAAAACTGATCCGATACACTGTTATAAACAGTCAACTTGGCTTGATATTAAAAAACCCTGTGTCTTTCGATGCTTGGGATGCACTACATGCAGAGGCCTCATTACTGGCTCTACATTTTCTTACCCACATAGACGTAAAACCTATAAACATAGATTTCGTCTTACCTGCACCACCCCTTACATTGTGTATCTTCTACACTGTAATTGCGGGTTATATTACGTGGGTAAGACTTCAGACGATCTTCTCACCCGGATGGCGAACCATCGTTCTGCCATCAGGACAGTGTTGAAAAGCGGCACCTCGGAACAACCTGTGGCCAGACATTTTCAGGAATTACAACACAGTGTTATGGACCTCAAATACACTATTATAGACCATGTACCACCGATGCTGAGAGGAGGAGATAGAAACAAATTGCTGCTACAGAGAGAAGCAAAATGGACATTTCAGTTAGATACCATTATACTCAATGGCCTAAATACCCATCTAGATTGGTAGGTGTTTTTATAACCTCGCACATTTGAGATCCATGATCCATTTTTATATCTACTCTGCTGTTAATTATTGTGAGAGTTTGGGCTTTGTTGCTTTAGGCCATTTTTCTCTATGTTTGGAATGATCTGATAATATGATGTATATTTAGCTTTTTTACCTTGCCTTTATTACCTGGCTGTTTGATATCTAGCCCACTTCCGACAATGTGTTTTTTTTCTCTCCTTACTAATTTCCTGTTATTCCCTTTCCTATACATACAGCTTCTGACAGACCGCACAGCTGATTTGATCTGACTGGATTTTTTGCTTGTGGGTTGTAATGTGCCTGGTATCATGGCATCCCCACGCTATCCATTTGTCACATCTATTACCTGTTCGATCTGATCGAGCCTTTGTTAGTTTTCTTTGTTTAGTTAATCTGATGCATCTGCTCTGTGTGCTGTTGCTTGGCAACCCCAGTGCTTCACCTCCTCAGTATGACCCGATACTACTACTTCCGGTATCGGCGCTGTTGTTTCTGGTTACTATGGTAACCACACATGACCCATAATTTGGTTTACTGAGCAGGTGGGCATTGTAATTTGGTAAGCGATCTATTCCTATTTCTCTTGTACACTATTCCCCCAGTTTGTCATTGTTGTTGATGATATGAATATTTTATTAATGTTTCTTACACATTGCCTCGGATGATGACGACTTCCGGTTCTGGGGGGCGGGTCTACTGAGGAGAGCGTGTTCACGTTTGTTTGGTTCACATATAACACGGTTGGTGGGTAAGTAATACTGCTTTTGTAAGTCTGAGGACGGGTCGTTTCTGACCCGAAAACGTTCACTAATAAAGTGACTACTTTGAATGAAAGACCTTTGGAGTGCTATTCTGTTCTTTCACACACACACATATATATATATGGAAAAGACATATGTATTTTAGTATATTTTAGTCTAACACATTACATTATTAGGCAGGGATTGCACTATAAGACATGCTCACATCATAGGTCTGTTGAAAGCATAATGTAGTGTTTTAAGGTTTAGAACGGTGAAGATTTAACAATCTTTTATATATATTTTACATTAGGGAACGGTTCAAGTGCATATACACGATAGGATCATCATGGTTTTTATATACCATAGGTTTATTATGGTTAGTTTTCGACATATGTCATTTTAGACACACCCATATATATATACATTCTATCCCGCTGTGTATATGTTAACTCTTTTCACACCATGTGCCGGTTTATATGAACATACTCTTAGAATTTTTTGGTATTTGATTTTATACAAATAGAAAACATTGTTTTTTTTCACAGGTGTAATCTGTTACAGTCTCATTAGGTATTAACACAAACAATGTTACTATTGGTTTACCAGAACTTATGACAACTTCCTTTTTTAATTTAAAAAAAGTATTTAATGATGTTTAGTTTTATTGTTTTTATTCAAATTGTATTTGCCTGAGGAAACAACCAGCTTACGGTCGAGAAACGCGTTGCAGTGTTTGAATAAAAGCCTGTCACTTTTATATTTATCGGGAGTTGTCATTGCTGTTTGACTGCAGCACTAGCCGTTTGCTTCACCTATTCCATCGTATGGGTTAAAGCTGACCTGGAGTACAGCCGAGACTTTTCCGGTACATACACAGGGGAACCAACGAGCTGAATCAGTGCACTAGGCGCTGTTGAGAGCTAGTCTGTCTGCTGGCACCGGTCACTAGTACGGTGCATTGTTATCCGGTAAGCCTTCCAATTTTTTGCACAGTATTTTATCAAGACTGTTTCACACTATGAGGTGCCCTCTCCTCCAATTTGGGAGTTAAACTTTACTTATTGTTTTCTATGACCATTGACCTGAGGGTCCAGTTTGTTTGACTATAACAATTTGAGCGCGCCCTCTTCCAAGTTTCCAGTAGGGGAATTTGTGCAGTATTAGTTTAGAAGGTGCTATTATATTTTTAATATTTTGATTTCTTTTGAAGACAACATTTGGTCTATTTTCTAAATCTTTACCTAAAACTGAGTCTAGTATTAGTACATCCCAATGTTTAGTAATGCATATTTTATGTTAGAAGCACCCACTCTATAGGTGGTAATGAACTTAATATTCTCATGCTTTTTATTCCCAGTATGTGTTTGTAAAAGTTATGATTAAAACCTTTTTGTATTAGCTTCCTTTCAAGGATATTTGCCTCTTTTTCAAAATCTTCTTCCGGGGTGCAGTTCCTGCGTATGCGCTGGAACTGCCCATATGGGATATTAGACTTCCAACTTGGTAAATGACTGCTATTGGCATTTGAGAAACCATTGCTGTCAGTAAGTTTCCTATAGTTTTTAACCGCTATTCTATTAGCTGTAGGGTAAGAGTGAGGTCTAGGAATTCAATTTTATGGTTATCTACCTTGTGTGTGAATGTAAGATTATAAGTATTATTATTGATGTGTTTGCAAAATAGCTCTGCTTGAGTGGTGTCTCCTTTCCAAACCATAATTATACCGTCTATGTATCAATGATAACTAACTATATTATCTAAAAATGAGTTATTAGCCCAAATGTAATGGTTCTCAAAAGAGGCCATATAAATATTGGCATAGGATGGGGCCATAGTGGTCCCCATCGCTGTGCCTTGGGTCTGTCTGTAAAACAAATCATTAAACACAAAATAATTATGGTTGAGTATAAAATGGATACTGTCAACTAAAAATTTAATTTGTGATATATGAAGATTGCCACTAGAGCAATATTCTTGAATTGCTTTGACACCAGCATCATGGGGGATGCTGGTGTACAGAGCTGCTATATCACAGGTTATCCATTTGTATTCCGTATGCCATTCCATCCCCTCCAACAACTTTATGGCTTCCCTGGTATCTTTAAGGTATGATTTAACATTTTTAACTATATGTTGTAAAAATCAATCTATGTAGGCCGACAGATTACTGGTAATGGAATTGATCCCAGAAACAATAGGCTTAACGGGTGGATTGGCACTATCTTTATGTAATTTCGGGAGATGGTAGAATATTAAAATCTTTGGACAGGGTGTATAAATAAAATAAAATTTGTCCCGGGTCAAAATACCCTATATAGTAGTATGGGTCTAGAAGGTAATAATCTGAATTCTTTAAGGCAGCTAAGGGAACCAGAGATAGAATCTGAAACTAAATTTAGTCAAGCTACAGCCATTTCGGTAGAGGATCTTCTAGACCTTAGCACACATAATGAGGACCACCCAAGAAAGAGCGGCTCTAAAAAATCTCCCAAAAGATTCTAACATCGTGATTAGACAAGCTGATAAGGGTGGTGGGATTGTCATTCAAGATAGAGATCTATACATTAGAGAGGCAAATAGGTTGCTAAATTATGCTGATACTTATATTAAATTAATTTAAATGAAGATCCCACCATAACATTCAATCAGGAACTCTTTGAGTTAATCAGTAGAGCTAAAGAAGAGGGTATTTTGAACCGGGACAAATTCAATTTTATTTATACACCCTATCTAAAAATTCCAATATTCTACCATCTTCAGAAATTACATAAAGATAGTGCCAATCCACCCAGTAGGCCTATCATTTCTGGGATCAATTCCATTATCAGTAATCTGTAGGCCTACATAGATAGGTTTTTACAACTTATAGTTAAAAATGTTAAATCATACCTTAAAGATACCAGGGAAGCCATAAAGTTGTTTGAGGGAATGGAATGGAATATGGAATACAAATGGATAACCTGTGATGTAGCAACTCTGTCAAAGCAATTCAAGAATATTGCTCTAGTGGCAATCTCCATATATCACAAATTTAATTTTTAGTTGACAGTATCCATTTTCTACTCAACCATAATTATTTTGTGTTTAATGATTTGTTTTACAGACAGACCCAAGGCACAGCGATGGGGACCACTATGGCCCCATCCTATATATACAGATATATATAGTAATATCTATTTAGAAAAACTTAGAACATATTCTGCTATGTGCAGAACATTGGAATGTCAAATATTTACATAGTTAAAACCTTTATTTAATATGAATATTGCATAAATACATTTTTACATCCTTTCATCTACTTAACTGTAAAGGGCTCCAATACACTTATGTCATATGTCTATATATGTGTACAAATGTTTTTTTGTGTTTATATGTGTATATATGTCAGTAAATACATATACACCCTGTTCCAAATTATTATGCAAATTCTATTTCAGTGTCACGAAGATTAATTATTTTTTTTCCAGTTTAACTCATGGATGGCATTGTGTCTCAGGGCTCTTTTGATCACTGAAAACAATCTCGGACACCTATGATAAATAGATTGCCAGGTGAGCCCAATTAAAGGAAAAACTACTATAGTAGGGTGTTCCACATGATTAAGCAGAGCACCATTTTCAAGCAATATGGGGAAGAAAAAGGATCTCTCTGCTGCCAAAAAAGAGTGAAATAGTTTGATGCCTTGGACGATGTATGAAAACATTAGATATTTCACAAAAACTTAAGCATGATCATCACACTATTAAGAGATTTGTGGCTGATTCAGAGCCCAGATGGTTTGTGCAGATAAAGGCACATTGAGGAAGATTTCTGCCAGATCCATGCATCGGATCAAGAGAGCAGCTGCTAAAATACCATTACATAGCAGCAAACAGATATTTGAAGCTGCTGATGCCTCTGGAGTCCCACAGACATCAAGGTGCAGAGTCCTCCAGAGTCTTGCAACTGGGCATAAACCTTCCATTCGGCCACCACTAACCAATGCTCACAAGCAGAAATGGCTGCATTGGGCAGAAAAATACATGAAGACTAGTCCTGTTCACTGATGAGTGCTGTGCAACCCTGGATGGTCCAGATGGATGGAGTAGTGGATGGTTGGTGGATGGCAACCCTGTTACCACAAGGTTGTGACGTCAGCAAGGCGGTGGTGGAGTCATGTTTTGGGCCGGAATCATGGGAAGATTGCTGGTCGGCCCCTTTAGGGTCCCCGAAGGTGTAAATATGACCTCTGCAAAGTATGTGGAGTTCCTGACTGACCACTTCCTTTCCTGGTACAGAAGGAAGAACTATGCTTTCTGTAATAAAATCATCTTCATGGATGACAATGCACCATCCCATGCTGCAAAGAATACCTCTGCATCAATGGTTGCTATGGGAATAAAAGGAGAGAAAGTCATGGTGTGGCCTCCATCCTCCCCTGACCTCAATCCTATTGAGAACCTTTGGCGAATCCTCAAGCGAAAGATCTATGAGGGTGGGAGGCAGTTTACATCCAAACAGCAGCTCTGGGAGGCTATTCTGACATCTTGCAAACAAATTCAAGCAGAAACTGTCCAAAAACTCACAAGTTCAATGGAGGCAAGACTTGTGAAGCTGCTATCAAATAAGGGGTCCTATGTTAAAATGTAACGTGACCTGTTAAAATGTTTAAAAGTTAAAATGCTGTTCAAAGTTTGATTGAAATAGCTTTTGATTTCAGTAAATATGCTGCAAACACAACAAATGACAATTTTCAGTTCTTTTCAACCTTTAAAGTGTTTTGAAACTTACTGTGCGTAATAATTTGGAACAGTGCATTGTAAGTTTTTGATTTTGAAAAAAAATACTGTTATCAGTATGTACTCTTAATAGTTGATAACATGAGAATTATGCTGACTATTGTTTGCATCAATTATTTAGGTAAATGAGAAAGATATCATTGGCATAATAATTTAGAACAGGGTGTATACACATATAAATTAGAATAGAGCAAGATAGAATAACATACATTACCAAGCTCTACAATGAAGAAAAGGGGTTAAACCAAGAGAAAGGTCTGCAGCTATGAGGAAAAAACCCCCACAAAGGTCATATCCCCACCTTTGTAAAACAAACTAAAAAACAAGGATATCCAGCGCACTACCTTACTACTGATAGCCCCCACTGAGGAACAAATGTATTAAATATAAAAACAGTATGTCTGCTGTGTAATTCTGAATAACAATAAAAGAAATAAAAACAAGACGAATAAGAACAAAACCAATAACAACAATACTTAGTCAGAGCTGTAAAAAAATATATGTGTGAAAGTGCACCCAGTGGTAAAAAAAACTGTCTCTCCTATATGTGAGAAAACAGTCTCTTTTGCATGGATATAAATATAGAGGTCGAGAAGACAATTGTTTTCTTTGTATTCTCCTGTGATAAACACAATATGTAGAAGCAAGTGATCCTACTTCAACATATTACCTCAATCATATAAGGTAAGTTGTCGACTGATGGAGAGTGAACATAGCCCACAGCTGTTGTAATGGTGGGCTGCGGTGGGTTCCACATTCTCTTTTGGATAATTCAGTTTTATACTGCTATGATATTGGTTTAGCTTGGATTCCCTTGCTTTCCACTTACCTCAAGCAAAAGAGCTAAAAAGTACGCAATTTGTAATCTGGCCCATTATAATTTAGGATTAAAAAAATGTAATATTGATATTTATAGTTAACTTTTATATACAAAATATTAGAGTTATCAGAAGTATTCATTATTTATATTTTATTATTGAATATACATGTTTTAAAATTCTTTAACATTTGGCAATACTAGTTGCAAAGGGCATTTTGACCCTTTTTATCTAGGGCAGCAACTGTGCATAAATTATCTTTTTTGGCTCCTACTGATTTTAATAGGATACAAACATAATATCACTCTGCTATACCTTGACAATGGCGTTTTCTTATTTTGGACAGCCACATTATTAATAATGCCAGCAATGTAAACCTGGTTATAGTTTTTAGCCTGTATTAATATATTGTTTATTTTCTATATAATTTATACAGCAGCTATACATTTATAACTGTATAAACATGCTTACACTTTACTTTATAATTTTACTTTTTAAATGTATTAAACATGTGTTGACCCTTCAAATCTGTAGTGGTTTTAGGTGTGTGCTAAAGGTGCTAGGCTTTCACTTATCTCAAAGCAAGCAATTGTCTTGAAATTGAAAAACAGCAACTTCTAAAATGTTAATAGTTTATTGGGACCGTATAACTATTGTGCACTATTGGGCATCAGCTGCCGCTAAACACCATTATAAAAATGCTGCTTTTTTTCAACAATGAAAATTGGCACCCCATACATGTGCTTAGTACTGATCTCATAGTTTACAAAAGCACTGATTGGTAGGTTCATTCCGTGCACTGTCCATACTTTTTCAACACAATTTGCATTGCAGCAAGTCTTGTATATGCTAGTGCTGTATAACCTCAGTATAAATTTAAATTCTATTGGCTAGATTACGAGTTTTGCGGTGTTAAGGCTCTTTTTCACTACCGCTGGTATTATGAGTCTTGCAGGTATTTCTGTACCACACACTTTTTTGGCCCTAACGCAGCGTAACTACCATCGCTTTCAAAAAGTCCTTTTTCAATGGACTTCCATAGCGCCGGTATTACGAGTCTGCCTGGGAGGCTAAAAGTGAGCGGTACAGCCAATACCGTCAAGATCTATACCGTAAACTGAAAGTCAGTAGTTATGAGTTTTACGCTACAAAGCTGTAACATAAAACTCATAACTAAAGTGCTAAAAAGTACACTAACAACCATAAACTACCTATTAACCCCTAAACCGAGGCCCTCCCGCATCGCAAACACTAAAATAAAATTATTAACCCCTAATCTGCCGCTCCGGACATCGCCGCCACTATAATAAACATATTAACCCCTAAACCGCCGCACTCCCGCATCGTGAACACTAGTTAAATATTATTAACCCCTAATCTGCTTTCCCTAACATCGCCCCAACCTACATTACTGTTATTATCCCCTAATCTGCTGCCCCCAACGTCGCCGCCACTATACTAAAGTTTTTTTTTTTTGTAACTTAGCGTTTTTTTTTTTTGTAATTTAGTAATTTTTAATAGTAGATTTAAATAATTTGAGTAGGGTTAGGGTTTTTTAATATGTAATATAGTTAATTTAATTGCTAGATTAATGTAATTTTAGTATTATAGTTAGGGTAAGTTAATTAATAGTTTAATATAGTTATTTTAATTCTAGAGGTAAGTTCTAATTTATTATAAGATGTTGTAATTTTAATGTAAAGTTAGCGGGTTGTTAGGTTTAGGGGTTAATAGCTTAATTTAGTTTATGTCAATGTGGGGGCTGGTGGTTTAGGGGTTAATAGGTTTACTTAATGGTAGAGATGTGGGAGGCCAGAGGTTTAGGGGTTAACAACTTTATTTAGGTTGTGGCGGGGTCCGGGTGTGGCGGGATAGGGGTTAACAACTTTATTTAGGTTGCAGCGGGGTTTGAGAGCGGCTGGATAGGGGTTAATAACATTATGTAGGTGGTGGCGATGTCGGGACGGCAGATTAAGGGTGTTTAGACCCTGGGCTTATTTTAGGGTGTTAGGTGTAAACGTTACTGGTTTTCTACGATATAAATGAATGGGATATCTGCAAGCATCGAACATAAGCTTTCAGTGCTTTCAGACTCCCATTAATTTCTATGGCATCCGCGGCCTCCAGGTTGGTGGATTGAAAATTAGGTATGCTTAGCCGGAATAGCCACGAGCGTACCGGTTAACTATTTGATAACTTTTAAAAAGTGTCAAATAGTGCCGAATTTGTATTCGGAACATCTGTAATGAGTAAGCATTGATCTGTGTCGGATTGAGACCGGCAGATCGTATGTTACGTCACAGATTTCAAGTTTTGCCGGTCTGTAGGCTTTGATAACTAGGTCGGATCAAGCTCGCCACAATTATGCTGTGGAATTCCAGCGTATTAACGATTGACAGCTTGATAAATATCCCCCCATGTCTTAAAAGGAGGTGTATCTAAAATTTTAGGGTCAACAGATACATAAAAAATATACTGGGCTTAGCAACACCATCACTACAAGACCTATGAGGGGGAACCCCTAACACATATAAATCAGGAATAATGTTCAAAATATATAGCATTTGCGTCTACAAATTAAGAGGAAACAATGGGTCAAATATCTAGGTGCTCTTAGGTAGTCTAAAACATTCTAATGCAGAGTAATTTCCCAGATCTGCTGAGTAAGTATCTGAAGGGGATAAAAACTAACCGACCCCTGCTCATCTTTGCGCAGATTTTTGGAATCCTGAAAATTTTGTTAGATGGGAAGAGATAAATGTGCGTTCAATTAAACTGTGCATGTGGGGCGGGAGTTACATTCTATCACTGAGAGGTGAGCATGTCCTTAAACTATATGGATCATAGTAATAGCTTGTATGGGAATAATAGACATTTAACCGCTAACCATTATGTAAGTAGTTGTGATTCACTAACACAAAACAGTATGCTAATCGTAACCGCTAGCCATTATTTAAGTAGTAGTGATTCACTAACATGAAACAGTATACAAATAGTACAATGAAGCTGGATGAAAACATACAAATTAAACAATAGATCTCCTAGAGTCCTCCATAGCAGCTTTCTAAAGAAGAAACAAAACAAAACCCCAGCAATAACAGTGTCCACATTAACAATATAGTATTTGTATTCCTCTTCACAGTAGCTATCTTTTCCCCTATTGCCATGTAACATTTTTGTTCCATGATAAGAATGTCTCTTCTAAGAGTTCAAGGAGCCTAGTGTAAGTAGGTAGCTAATGAAAAAGACACAAATAAAGTAAATTATTAGGCAGTCTAATTGAATAATGCTTGTCTTAACTTAAGATAGGGGATCCTATATTTATGTATGTCAGGTACTTTGCTATCATGACTATTATGCAACCTATCTGTGTGGCACAGTGACTTATAGTACTGGAAAGACAATATTTTCACTGTGCAATAATATATATTAAATATTCATTATTGTGGTTAGCTATAACAAATCTGTGCAAGGTAGGAGAATCACAAGGCAAGAGATATTTCACTATACTCCTTCAGTAATAAGCACAAGTCGTCTCTCTGCATCATATAATGGTGGCCGTCTGCCACTTAACGTAGCTGTAAGCCACCATATAAAGGGGTGAACGTTGTTGACTAAATCTATGTTCCAAAAAGTGACAATCTATATAGACTATTCCAAACATTAAGCATTTTAGCATATTAATTATTATTCATACTTTTAATTTGTTTTAATAGATACTAAAACCCAATTTTTTTTCTTTCATGATTCAGATAGGGAAAGAGGTGATATGATAGCAACTTTCAAGTACATTAAAGGGTTTAGTAAAACTGAGGCTGTGGGTATTTTACATAAAATGGAAAATTCAAGAACAAGGGGTCATGAGCTCAAGCTAAAGGGTAGTAGATTCAGGAGTAATTTGAGGAAGCACTTCTTTACAGAAAGAGTGATTGATTAATGGAATAAACTTCCTCAAGAGGTAGTAGCAATAAACACTGTGGGGGACTTTAAAAATGCATGGGACAAGCATAAGGCTATCCTACGAACTAGATAAGTTTATACTGTTAGGTAAGGTCGGGCAGACTTGCTGGGCCTATGGCTCTTATCTGCAGTCAATATCTATGTTTCTATGCAATTTTAAGCAACTTTCTATTTTACTCCTATAATCAATTTTGCTTCGTTCCCTTGCTATCCTTATTTGAAAAATCAGGAATGTAAGCTTAAAGGGACGGACGAGTCCAAAATATAATTTCATGATTTAACAACTTTCCAATTTACTTTTATCATCAATTTTTCTTTGTTTTCTTGGTATTCTTAGTTCAAACCTAAACCTAGGTAGGCTCATATGCTAATTTCATACGGCTAGATTTAGAGTTTTGTCGGTAACGACCCGCGTAGCTAACGCTGGCTTTTTTCTGGCCGCACATTTTAAATAACTCTGGTATTGAGAGTTCACAGAATGGCTGCGTTAGGCTCCAAAAAAGGAGCGTAGAGAATATTTAACGCAACTTCAACACTCGATACCAGAGTTGCTTACGGACGCGGCCAGCTTCAAAAACGTGCTCGTGCACGATTCCCCCATAGAAAACAATGGGGCTGTTTGAGCTGAAAAAAAACCTAACACCTGCAAAAAAGCCGCGTTCAGCTCCTAACGCAGCCCCATTGTTTGAAATGGGGAAACACTTACTACGTCTGCACCTAACACTCTAACATGTACCCCGAGTCTAAACACCCCTAACCTTACACTTATTAACCCCTAATCTGCCGCCCCCCGCTATCGCTGACCCCTGCATATTATTATTAACCCCTAATCTGCCGCTCCGTAAACCGCCGCTACTTACATTATCCCTATGTACCCCTAATCTGCTGCCCCTAACACCGCCGACCCCTATATTATATTTATTAACCCCTAATCTGCCCCCCACAATGTCGCCTCCACCTGCCTATACTTATTAACCCCTAATCTGCCAAGCGGACCGCACCGCTATTATAATAAATTTATGAACCCCTAATCCGCCTCACTAACCCTATAATAAATAGTATTAACCCCTAATCTGCCCTCCCTAACATCGCTGACACCTAACTTCAAACATTAACCCCTAATCTGCCGACTGGAGCTCACCGCTATTCTAATAAATGTATTAACCCCTAAAGCTAAGTCTAACCCTAACACTAACACCCCCCTAAATTAAATATAATTTAAATCTAACGAAATTAATTAACTCTAATTAAATAAATTATTCCTATTTAAAGCTAAATACTTACCTGTAAAATAAATCCTAATATAGCTACAATATAAATTATAATTATATTATAGCTATTTTAGGATTTATATTTATTTTACAGGTAACTTTGTATTTATTTTAACCAGGTACAATAGCTATTAAATAGTTAAGAACTATTTAATAGCTAAAATTGTTAAAATAATTACAAAATTACCTGTAAAATAAATCCTAACCTAAGTTACAATTAAACCTAACACTACACTATCAATAAATAAATTAAATAAAATACCTACAATTACCTACAATTAAACCTAACACTACACTATCAATAAATTAATTAAATACAATTTCTACAAATAAATACAATTAAATAAACTAACTAAAGTACAAAAAAAAAAAGAACTGTTACAAAAAATAAAAAAATATTTACAAACATTATAAAAATATTACAACAATTTTAAACTAATTACACCTACAATAAGCCCCCTAATAAAATAACAAAGCCCCCAAAATAAAAAAATGCCCTACCCTATTCTAAATTACAAAAGTTCAAAGCTCTTTTACCTTACCAGCCCTGAACAGGGCCCTTTGCGGGGCATGCCCCAAGAAATTCAGCTCTTTTGCCTGTAAAAAAACACATACAATACCCCCCCCCAACATTACAACCCACCACCCACATACCCCTAATCTAACCCAAAACCCCCTTAAATAAACCTAACACTAAGCCCCTGAAGATCTTCCTACCTTGTCTTCACCTCACCGGGTATCACACCAATCCGTCCTGGCTCCGATATCTTCATCCAACCCAAGCGGGGGCTAGACATCCATCATCCGACGGCTGAAGAAGTCCAGAAGAGGGTCCAAAGTCTTCATCCTATCTGGGAAGAAGAGTAGATCCAGACCGGCAACCATCTTCTTCCAAGCGGCATCTTCTATCTTCATCCGATGAGGACCGGCTCCATCGTGAAGACCTCCAGCGCGGACCCATCTTCTTCCGACGACGTTCAACTGAAGAATGACGGTTCCTTTAAGGGACGTCATCCAAGATGGAGTCCCTCGAAATCCGATTGGCTGATAGGATTCTATCAGCCAATCGGAATTAAGGTAGGAAAATTCTGATTGGCTGATGGAATCAGCCAATCAGAATCAAGTTCAATCCGATTGGCTGATCCGATCAGCCAATCAGATTGAGCTCGCATTCTATTGGCTGTTCCGATCAGCCAATAGAATGTGAGCTCAATCTGATTGGCTGATCGGATCAGCCAATCAGATTGAACTTGATTCTGATTGGCTGATTCCATCAGCCAATCAGAATTTTCCTACCTTAATTCCGATTGGCTGATAGGATCCTATCAGCCAATCGGAATTTGAGGGACGCCATCTTGGATGACGTCCCTTAAAGGAACCGTCTTTCTTCAGTTGGACGTCGTCGGAAGATGGGTCCGCGCTGGAGGTCTTCACAATGGAGCCGGTCCTCATCGGATGAAGATAGAAGATGCCGCTTGGAAGAAGATGGTTGCCGGTCCGGATCTACTCTTCTTCCCGGATAGGATGAAGACTTTGGATCCTCTTCTGGACTTCTTCAGCCGTCGGATGATGGATGTCTAGCCCCCGCTTGGGTTGGATGAAGATATCGGAGCCAGGACGGATCGGTGTGATACCCGGTGAGGTGAAGACAAGGTAGGAAGATCTTCAGGGGCTTAGTGTTAGGTTTATTTAAGGGGGGTTTGGGTTAGATTAGGGGTATGTGGGTGGTGGGTTGTAATGTTGGGGGGGTATTGTATGTGTTTTTTTACAGCAAACGAGCTGAATTTCTTGGGGCATGCCCCGCAAAGGGCCCTGTTCAGGGCTGGTAAGGTAAAAGAGCTTTGAACTTTTGTAATTTAGAATAGGGTAGGGCATTTTTTTATTTTGGGGGGCTTTGTTATTTTATTAGTGGGCTTAGAGTAGGTGTAATTAGTTTAAAATTGTTGTAATATTTTTCTAATGTTTGTAAATATTTTTTTATTTTTTGTAACTTAGTTCTTTTTTTTTGTACTTTAGTTAGTTTATTTAATTGTATTTATTTGTAGATATTGCATTTAATTAATTTATTGATAGTGTAGTGTTAGGTTTAATTGTAGGTAATTGTAGGTATTTTATTTAATTTATTTATTGATAGTGTAGTGTTAGGTTTAATTGTAACTTAGGTTAGGATTTATTTTACAGGTAAATTTGTAATTATTTTAACTATTTTAGCTATTAAATAGTTCTTAACTATCTAATAGCTATTGTACCTGGTTAAAATAAATACAAAGTTACCTGTAAAATAAATATAAATCCTAAAATAGCTATAATATAATTATAATTTATATTGTAGCTATATTAGGGTTTATTTTACAGGTAAGTATTTAGATTTAAATAGGAATAATTTATTTAATAAGAGTTAATTTATTTCGTTAGATTTAAATTATATTTAATTTAGGGGGGTGTTAGGGTTAGGGTTAGACTTAGCTTTAGGGGTTAATCCATTTATTACAGTTGCGGCGAGATTCGGTCGGCAGATTAGGGGTTAATAATTGAAGTTAGGTGTCGGCGATGTTAGGGAGGGCAGATTAGGGGTTAATACTATTTATTATAGGGTTATTGAGGCGGGAGTGAGGCAGATTAGGGGTTAATAACTTTATTATAGTAGCGGTGCGGTCCGCTCGGCAGATTAGGGGTTAATAACTTTATTATAGTAGCGGTGCGGTCCGCTCGGCAGATTAGGGGTTAATAAGTGTAGGCAGGTGGAGGCGACGTTGAGGGGGGCAGATTAGGGGTTAATAAATATAATATAGGGGTCAGCGGTGTTAGGGGCAGCAGATTAGGGGTACATAAGTATAACATAGATGGCGGTCGGCAGATTAGGGGTTAATTATTGTAGGTAGCTGGCGGCGACGTTGTGGGGGGCAGGTTAGGGGTTAATAAATATAATATAGGGGTCGGCGGTGTTAGGGGCAGCAGATTAGGGGTACATAAGTATAACGTAGGTGGCGGTCGGCAGATTAGGGGTTAAAAAAAAATAATCGAGTGGCGGCGATGTGGGGGGACCTCGGTTTAGGGGTACATAGGTAGTTTATGGGTGTTAGTGGACTTTAGAGCACAGTAGTTAAGAGCTTTATAAACCAGCGTTAGCCCAGAAAGCTCTTAACTACTGACTTTTTTCTGCGGCTGGAGTTTTGTCGTTAGATTTCTAACGCTCACTTCAGACACGACTCTAAATACCGGAGTTAGAAAGATCCCATTGAAAAGATAGGATACGCAATTGACGTAAGGGGATCTGTGGTATGGAAAAGTCGCGGCTGAAAAGTGAGCGTTAGACCCTTTCCTGACTGACTCCAAATACCGGCGGTAGCCTAAAACCAGCGTTAGGAGCCTCTAACGCTGGTTTTCACGGCTACCGACAAACTCTAAATCTAGTCCATAGACCTTGAAGGCTGCCTCTTATGTGAATGCATTTTGACAGTTTTTCACCACTAGAGGGCGTTAGTTCTTGTGTGTCATATAGATAACATTGAGCACACGCACATGCAGTTTCTTAGGAGTAAGCACTGATTGGCTAAATGCAAGTCTGTCAAAAGAACTGAAATAAGGGGGCAGTTTGCAGAGGCTTAGATACAAGGTAATCACAGAGGTAAAAAGTGTATTATTATAACTGTGTCGGTTGTGCAAACCTGGGGAATGGGTAATAAAGGAATTATCTATCTTTTAAAAAAAATAAAATTCTGTTGTTGACTGTCACTTTAAGAGTCGGCCCATTTTTGGCTCAGAACCTGGGTAGCGCTTGCTTATTGGTGGCTAAATATACCCACCAATCAGCAAGCGCTAACCAGGTGCTGAACCAAAAATGGGCCAGCTCCTAACCTTATAATACTGATTTTTCAAATAAAGATACCAAGAGAACAAAGACAAATTGATAATAGGAGTAAATTAGAAAGTTGCTTAAAATTGCATGTGCTATCTGAAACATGAATGTAAAATGTGGGTTTAGTATCCCTTTAAGGAATGGAATAAGTTATTTTGTGATAACATTAAAACACAGACTATACTACGAATTTCAGAATGGACTATTTTTTTATATACTTAATATAAATTTATAAAAGAATGTCATTTCTACATTTAAATGTAGACAATAAATAACCTTGATAGACAAATCAAGGCTATGATCAAGGTTTTTTAAGTAAATATTTCTGCTATTCACAAACATCAAGAAAACAACATGCAGAATGAAAGCAATGTCTGGTATTCCATAAAAGCTATGTATATTTCCATAGAATGAATTCCATTGCTTGATACAATTCAAGACAATCCTTCCATGATATATTTAAGTGGCTTGGCTGTTAAAGCAATGGAAATGTGTTTTATGGAACATTAATTCTTAGTAAATATCAGTTGTAAATGTTTTCCATTGCTGTGTAAATTGATTAAAATACTCATGATTGCTAATATTTTGTCTGTCAGTGGAGATGTGAAAATTACCCATGATGCTCAAAGTAGAACTAATGAAATGTGTTGTAAAATGTAATAAATTGAAATTAGAATAGGCACAGTATACGTTTACAGTAAATCTTTTTTCATTGTATTTTTTGTAATCAGTTAAATCATCTACATTTTCATAAATGATGTGTATAGTTTGCAGAAATGTAAAGCTTTATAGAAATAAAAAGCGGACATTAAAATATTGTGGTTACAGTGGTCTCAAATGTTCATACTGGTTTCAATACAGTGTTGCAACCTAATAATCAGTATTCAAGATGGTTATAAATGTTGGGAAAGGAAATCAGATCATTAAAGGGACACTAAACCCAATTTTTTTCTTTCATGATTCAGATAGAGCATGCAATTTTAAGCAACGTTCTAATTTACTGCTAATATCAATTTTTCTTCATTCTCTTGCTATCTTTATTTGAAAAAGTGGGCATCTAAGCCAGCCAATTTTTGTTTCAGCACCATGGACAGCACTTTTTTTATTGGTTCTGTTCAATTAGCAAGGACAACCCAGGATGTTCACCAAAAATGGGCCTGCATCTAAACTTACATTCTTGCTTTTCAAATAAAGATACCAAGAGAATGAAGAAAATTTGATAATAGTAGTAAAATAGAAAGTTGCTTAAAATTGCATGCTTTATCTGAATCATGAAAGAAACAAATTGGGTTCAGTGTCCCTTTAAATAAAATACAATTTGATACATAAAAATGTACAAATAATGATCTAGATATCAAATAATATACCCGATGCTGGATGTAGACATTCTGTATATCTGTCTAAAGAGAATGAATGTTTATATTTATATGTTTTCTAAAATATGAATCTGAAACGCCAGTTTATTCAGTACTAATTATACAAATAATTGAAATTCTTTATATAATATTTCAATGATGGACAGATTGATTAGTAATCTATGTGCTCTTTCTTTATATGTCCTTTACAAAGTATATTATATGTAGCTATTAAATATTTCTGTGTTAGTTTCAGCATTGTGTTTTTACCATCCACATGAAAAAAATTTCAAATTTTGATTTCTGTCTCCAGTGAGATAAATACTTCGTGGTAGATTTATCATAGTGTGAGCGGACACGATACGATGTAACATATCATGTCCGCTGCACATCGATAAATGCTGACAGCATATGCTCTCTGCATTTATCATTGCACCAGCAGTTCTTGGGAACTGCTGGTACAATGCCACCCCCTGCAGATTTGGAGCCAATCGGCCGCTAGCAGGGGGTGTCAATCAACCCAATCAAATTCGATTCGGTTGATTTCTGTCTGCGGTGTCAGAGCATGCGGACAAGTTATGGAGCAGCGGTCTTTAGAAGGCTCGCATGGAAACAGGGGCATCAAGCACCATACGGCCCCTTAGTATGGTTTGTTGAACATCAAATTTTTACTCCGTTTTTACACAGTTTATATCATTAAAAGTATTGCTGCATAAAAATATAGAGGGATATAAACACTGTTTGGTTACAAGACTTTATGTAATGGTGAAATAAATGAACATACAAATTAACACTTTGCTGCAGATGTTGTTTCAATGGCTACCCCCCATTTGTATTCCTTGGATATGCCAGTTCAGACTAGATACTGGAGTAGCCATATTCAAATAGAATTAATACTTTTTTTAAAACATATCATAATGGTTTCAAAACATAAACATTATACACTGGACAGAAATATTAATCCAAAGAACTTATTAAGAATTTTGATTCTGATAATAAGTTTTCAGGAGGTTTCTAGTTGAAATTGTGATCACTAGAAAAAAACATGCTTAAAAATATATTGTGAGTAAATATCAGAAAGATAGTGATAAAACCTATAGTTTTCTGTACTGTGAAAGCAAATGTAAAGTTAAGAGGATTTTAAATTGAGGGAGAATTGATTGCAAAGTTTCATCACGTAATCACCCCCATTGTCAATTTGTCAAAGGAAAAATCCAGTCATAGGAAATAAAATGCCTGTAGTCTTTTTTAATGAAAATTTCCAGAAAGAAAAAAAAAAATATTAACATAAAATAGTATATGTACTGCAATATATGATCAATTTGCTGAGAAATTATTGATGTAAAGTACGGTTTATAGGCCAGGATGGGGTGACAGGGCAAAATAAGGTAAATAATTTGATGAAAAAAAATCTCAATTTAATAAAATGCACACAAGCTTTTTATTTAAAGGGACTTCAAATTATAACTTTTTTCTTTCCTTTTTAAAAACAGGACTTTTGTTTTGTTTTTGAGAAATGTATGTTTCTGTTCTGAAAAATAAATATGTTCTTCTGGTGCTTGTCACTGTACACCAATAATGTTGTGGGTATTTTCCTTAATTCAGCCGGTACATTCCTATCCAGTTGTGAAACCAATGAAAACACTTTTAAATGAAAATAATCATCTTTAACCTTAATCTATATCATAGAAACATATATATATATATATTTACATGTTTAAGTAATGCTATTAGAAATGCATGATATAAATGTGTTTAGTTTAACCCCTTGCGCCAATCCGACTTATATAAATGACATGCGGTATATAGCCCATCGTACCGCATAATTTATATATACATTGGACATATAGGAAGCTCCAGCAGTCTTTGTTTTCCAGTGACAACCAAGGCTTGCTCTTCCTGGGCTGTAGGCATCTGCCTTCATATGGTAACTAAGCATGATTGGTACTACATTACCATAAGAGTGCAGATTGCCATACAGACAGAGACAATATCCTTCAGTGCCAATGGGAGGTGTGGGAGGGAGGCGGTGGACGGCACAGAGGTGGAAGGAGCAGGGAGTGGGAGTGGCCCTACACTGCAGAAAATATTTTGAAGGGAAAGGGAGGGAAGGGAAGCTACACTGCAAACAAAATGGGAAATCAGGATTGGGAGGCCCTACAAGAGTGATCGCAATAAGGGGGGACTGCTACACTATAGAAAAAAATAATAAACAAATAAAATCTAAAAATAAAACTATACACTAGGTACTGTCAGACAGCTGCCAGTACCTAAGATGGCTAACACAATTGGGAGGGAGCAGTGTTAGAGAGCTGTTTGGGAGGTATCAAGCCTCAGGGAGGTGGGAGGGTAAGGGGTGATCCTACACTGCAGAAAATCATTAAATAAATACAATTATTTTATTTAAAAACAAAACTAGAACTTCATACTGGCAGACTGTCTGCCAGTACCCAAGATGGTGGTTATGAGTGTGGGTGTGGGAGGAAGAGAACTGTTTGGGAGGGATTACGGAGGTTGGAAGTGTAAGGTGGGAGGGTAATCCCTGCATTAAAATACTATTACCCTTAATAGCTAACTAAATAATGGGACATTGTACCCATATGAAAGTGATGCAGCATAGCTGTAAAAAGCTGACTAGAGAATATCACCTGAACATCTCTATGTAAAAAAAGGAAGATATTTACCTCAGAATTTCTTAAATATTCACACCCCATTGTAAAGAATGCTAGTCCCAGGACTTGTAAGTGAGTGTGCATCTGCCATGTGCAGGCACAGTCATTTAAAGGGAACCTTTAAACCCACATTTTTTCTTTCATGATTAAAATAGAGTATGGCATTTTAATCAACTTTCTAATTTACACCTATTATCAATTTGTCTTCGTTCTCTTGTTATCTTTATTTTAAAAGAAGTAATGTAAATCTTAGCACCCAGCCCATTTCAGTTTCAGCACCATGGATAGCGCTTGCTTATTGGAGGCTGACATTTACCCACCAATAAGCAAGCATAACCCAGGTTCTCAACCAGAAATGGGCCGGCTCCTGTGCATCACATTCCTGCTTTTAAATAAAGATAGCAAGAGAACGAAGAAAAATTTATAATAGGAGTAAATTAGAAAGTTGCTTAAAATTGCATGCTATCTGAATCATGAAATAAAAAATTGGGTTTAGTGTCCCTTTAAGTGCAATCTCATGAGATCACAGCAAAGCAATGCATGACCTTAGCATTGCTGATGCTGAATTGCTATTGTGGGGGGCTGTTGTTGTTTTTGCTTTACAACTTACAGCTTTACAGCAGCTGAAGTATAACTGTTCACAGAGCACTTACTCGTTGAGCTGAATACATTTTGAGGTAAAATGTTTTCCATTTTTACATAGAGATGTTCAGGTGATATTTTCATGTCAGATATTTACAGTTATGCAACATCTCTTTCAAGTGATTTAGCATATGAGTATTATGTTCCTTTAAAGTATTCAGTGCCGGGAATTTTAGAAGTTTGGTGCACAGTTGCAATTAGTGGCCTTCTAAGAGCCAAAAACTAATTACAAAGCCATTCATGTCTGCCATTTCTGACATAAGGGACACCAGAGAACCTTTTACAACCATTTGTCTTATGAATGCAGTAGTTATGTGTAACTCATTTCAGTGAGAAACCCAAAGTTTGTGAAAAAATCATTTATTTAATATGATTGCATTCGGTGGCAAAACAGTGGCATGAAACGTACCAAAATGCGTCTATATCAATACCTTGGGTTTTCTACTAAAAAAGCAAAGGGGTTAATTCTAGATGCACCATACTTGTTTCAAAATAAGTTTGAATATCAAAGTGCACTACTAAGTGAAGATTTTGACTGGAGTGCAAATGTTTGTGAGCAAGAGATAAAGACTTTTTATCAGGATTTTGCGTTCATCAGGTATTACGCTGGTATTACGCTAGAATGATTACCACAACTTCAGAGCTCTGGTTAACAGTTTTGCAAAAACTAAAAGTTAGACAAAAGTACACTTACACTTATAATAACACTAGATAATAAAAATAATTTTAAACAAATATTGCACAAAAAAGTTATAAGGGCTCAAACATAAAATCTAAGGTGTTAGAAAAAAAAAAAAGGCAGGCATAGGACTTTAACATAGGCATACATACATATACATGTCTAAAAATGAATATGTATGTATGTATGTATATATATATATATATATATATATATATATATATATATATATAAATATATATATATATATATATGTGTGTGTGTGTGTGTGTGTATATATGTATAAGCAAAAGAGAGAGAGGTTGGTTATAACTCTTGTATAGTGCAAATGTACATATGTAGCATAACAGCTAGCAAAAGTTGTTCCCGGGACTTACGACAGTAAACCACACTCACCCGTTATATAAAAATGCTGAAGATACCTAGGCTTTTTTCATCCGCCGTCTGGGGATCTCTTTTCAACTTCCGGGCCACTGTGTCAAAACAGACTGAGGACTTACTCGGTGAGCGAGGCGCTCCTACCTTCCAGAGTATTCTCCTGCCAGATACAACGGCGCGGCCCTTGGCTCCAGGCTCAGCTCTGCTTGACTTGTGGGCATTAACGTCAACAGTGACGTGTTGCAGACCTCTGTGAAGGGGGCGGGGTTATCTTCACCCGCGGTTACAACATCCCAATAGGAACAGCAGGATCCACGGCTGGTGTAATTAGATAGAAAAAACACAAAAGAAGGATGGAAAATATAAAATCGTAATTTATTGGCAAAAAAGTTAAAAAGCCAAACATAGGCGGGAGGCAGTGCAAAAACAAGGACAAACGGTGTATAAGTGTGACACCAACGGCTTACATGTTTCGGCACTCAGCCGTAATCATAGCCCTAGGTGTCATGGATGTGGAGTAGTTTAAAAACACACCCATAACACTTGTAAGGAAGGTTAACCCCTAAAGCTTGTGAATATAGATAGCGCACCAAAGGGGAATAGAATCCAGAGTCAGTGTTAAGGAGCTATAACTATGTATATATATAATCAAAGGAAAGAGACACAATCACATAGAAAAATATAGTAGTGTAATATATTCCACACTTGTGAGGTAATGAATACATTAACATATGTTCTATGACACATTGTCAGAGTGGAATATGTATTGGAATATTAAAGGTATAGAGAATATCGATATATTGATATGCCTGACAGAGTATAGTCATATGGACTTTTGTGTGTATCCATTCAAACAGTGTGTTTGCCAGAATTAAATAGTTAGGTACTTGTATTTTACCATAGCTGGAATATAAAGTATTATAAATTGGAGATTAAGTAAACCATAATATATAAAATGAAGTAGACTTGATGTTCACTCCCAAAAGTTGATAAAATCGTATTTTGAGTTTAAACCCAATGGGAGCCTAGTTTTAAATGAGAAAATCCAGTATACTTCACGTTTGGCTAGGATATTTTCCAAACTACCCCCCCCCTTTTGGGTACCTTAGCTTTCTCAATAGCTATGCACCTGAAATAATTAAGGCTGCAATCATGTTTTGTGTCAAAATGCTGAACCAGGGGTGTAGTTGATATACCCATGGTGATGGTAAAAAAATGTTCTCTGATACGGGAGTTGATATCCCTTGAGGTTAATCCCACATACTGTACATTGCATATTATACATAAGATAAGATAAATTACATCTGTACTTGTACAATTCAGGCAGTTTTTAATGGGGTATGTTTGGCGTATGACTGATGAAGTAAATTCTGTGGTCACTCTTGTGTAGTCACAGGGCTTACACTTGCGATGCCCACATTTAAACATGCCTGAATGTTGAAGCCAAGAACTAGATGGATGTGTTGTCTGTTTAAGTTGGGTTGGAGATAGGATAGAGGCTAATGTAGGGCATTTCTTGTATGAACATCTAATTCCTTGTTTAACAGTCTACTAGTTACTAGTCTATGTATGTATACATATGTATTTATGTATTTATATGTGTATAAATGTATTTACAGACATACAGTATATACAAAAATAAACACAAAAATACATATGTATACAAGGGCAGAAAATTATGTGAAATTTGCACAGATAGCAAAACAAACTTTTACCTTTGCTATCCAAAACTGAAAACATGTTTGGCTAGAGTTTCACCTAAAAAAGTGCCTGTTCCAACTTACATACAAATTCAACTTAAGAACAAACCTACAGAACCAATCTTGTTCGTATCCTGGGGGACTGCTTGTAGATGAAAACATGAGAAAAAATATTTCTTTCATGTAATTGGCAAGAGTCCATGAGCTAGTGACATATGGGATATACAATCCTACCAGGAGGGGCAAAGTTTCCCAAACCTCAAAATGCCTATAAATACACCCCTCACCACACCCACAATTCAGTTTTACAAATTTTGCCTCCTATGGATGTGGTGAAGTAAGTTTGTGCTAAGATTTCTACATTGATATGCGCTTCTCAGCATTTTGAAGCCCGATTCCTCTCAGAGTACAGTGAATGTCAGAGGGATGTGAAGGGAGTATCAGCTATTGAATGCAATGGTTTTCCTCACAGGATCTATTTCATAGGTTCTCTGTTATCGGTCGTAAAGATTCATCTCCTACCTCCCTTTTCAGATCAACGATATACTCTCATATTCCATTACCTCTACTGATAACTGTTTTAGTACTGGTTTGGCTATATGCTATATGTGGATGGGTGTCTTTTGGTAAGTATGTTTTCATTACTTAAGACACTCTCAGCAATGGTTTGGCACTTTATGTATTTATATAAAGTTCTAAATATATGTATTGTACTTATATTTGCCATGAGTCAGGTTTAAGGATATTTCCTTTTGCAGACTGTCAGTTTCATATCTGGGAAATGCATTTTTTAGGAGAAAAAAATTTCTTACCTGTGGTATAGTCTTTTTTCAATTGACTGTTCTTTTTTATTCACGGGTAAAATTAGGCTTGTGAGGGCGCAAAATGCCATAGTATATTGCGTCATTTTTGGTGCAAGATTTTTTTGCCGCGAAATTATGTTCAATGGTGCAAATTCGTAATTTCTGGCGTCTTAGTCGACGCTGAGTCCTTTCACAAGTTTGCGTCTTTGATGACGCAAGTGTGTCATTTCTGGATGTTGTTAGCGTCAAAAAAAATTCTGTTTGTGCGTCATACTTGGCACCAAATATTTTCATTATTTTAAACCCCATTCCTATATGCCTCTTGCCTTTTTTCTCTATTAGGGGGCAATTCCTGAAACTGCCATATAAGGAAATTGATCATTTTGCTTTATATGTTGTTTTTTCTCTTACATTTGCAAGATGTCTCAATCTGATCCTGTCTCAGAAATCACTGTTGGAACCCTGCTGCCTGATAACAGTTCTACCAAAGCTAAGTGCATTTGTTGTAAACTTGTGGAGATTATTTTCTCCAGCTGTGGTTTGTAATAGTTGTCATGATAAGTTTTTACATGCAGAGAATGTGTTCATCAGTAATAGTGCATTTCCTTCAACATCTAATGTACAAGATATGCCTGTGAATTTAAAAGATTTTATTGCTGATTCTATTTAGAAGGCTTTGTCTGCCATCCTGCCTTCTAATAAATGTAAAAGGTCTTTTAAAACTTCTCAAAAAGTTGATGAAATTTCAAATGACCTACAACATACTGAATTATCCTCCTCTGATGAGGATCTATCTGATTCAGAAGATCCTTCCTCAGTCATTGACACTGACAAATCTACTTATTTATTTAAAATGGAGTACATTCGTTCTTTGTTAAAAGAAGTGTTGATTACATTGGATATTGAGGAAACTAGTCCTCTTGATATTAAAACTAGTAAATGTTTAAATTCTGTTTATAAACCTCCTGTGGTTACTCCAGAGGTTTTTCCAGTTCCTAATGCTATTTCTGATATGATTTTTAAGGAATTGAATAGGCCTGATACTTCTATTATTCCTTCAACCAGGTTTAAAAAAATGGCATACTTTGCCAGCAGTTACATTGGAGTTTTGGGAAAAGATCGCCATGTTGATGGGGTGATCTCAACTCTTGCTAAACGTACTACTATTCCTATGGAAGATAGTACTTCTTTTAAAGATCCTTTAGATAGGAAACTTGAATCTTATCTAAGGAAAGCCTATTTATATTCTGGTCATCTTCTCAGGCCTGCAATTTCTTTGGCTGATGTTGCAGCTGCATCAACTTTTTGGTTGGAAAATTTAGCGCAACATGAAATGGACTCTGATTTGTCTAGTAATGTTCGCTTGCTTCAACATGCTAATCATTTTGTGAATCCATTTTTGATATCATCAAAATTGATGTTAAATATAAGTCTTTAGCTATTTTAGCTAGAAGAGCTTTGTGGCTTAAATCTTGGAATGCTGACATGACTTCTAAGACTAGATTGCTATCTCTTTCTTTCCAAGGTAATAAGTTATTTGGTTCTCAGTTGGATTTGATTATTTTGACTGTCACTGGGGGAAGGGAGTTTTTTTGCCTCAGGATAAAAGACCTAAGGGTAAATCTAAAACTTCTAACCATTTTTTTCCTTTCAACAAATTAAGGAACAGAAACCAAATCCTTCCCCCAAGGAATATGTTTCTAATTGGAAACCTTCTTCAAATTGGAAAAAGTCCAAGTAGTTTAAGAAACCAAAGCCAGGCCCCAAGTCCTCATGAAGGTGCAGCCCTCATTCCAGCTCAGCTGGTAGGGGGCAGATTAAGATTTTTCAAGGGTATTTGGACGGATTCTGTTAAAAATCAATGGATTCTGAGTATTGTCTCTCAGGGGTTTCGAATAGGATTCAGAGTAAGACCTCCTGTGAGAAAATATTTTCTCTCACGCATTCCAGCAAATCCTGTAAAGGCTCAGGCTTTCCTGAATTATGTTTCAGACCTGAAGTTTTCAGGGGTAATCATGCCAGTTCTGTTTCAGGGACAGGGTCTGGGGTTTTATTCAAATCTATTCATTGTCTCAAAGAAAGAAAATTCATTCAGACCAGTTCTGGATCTGAAATTTTTTAATCATTATCTAAGGGTACCAACTTTCAAAATGGTGACTATAAGGACTATTCTGCCTTTTTTCAGCAAGGGCATTATATGTCAACAATAGACTTACATGATGCATATCTTCATATTCTGATTCATCCAGATCATTATCAGTTTCTGAGATTTTCTTTTCTAGACAAGCATTACCAATTTGTCGATCTACCTTTTGGCCTAGTGACAGCTCCAAGAATCTTTTCAAAGTTTCTCAGTGCCCTATTCTCTGTAATCAGAGAATGGGGTATTGCAGTGTTTCCTTATTTGAACGATATCTTGGTACTAGCTCAGTCTTTACATTCTGCAGAATCTGCCTAGTTCTTAGTCATAGAGGTTTCTCTGACTCAGTGATAAATGCTATGTTACAGGCTCGTAAATCTGTTTCTAGGAAGATTTATTATCAAGTTTGGAAGACTTACATTTCATGGTGTTCTTCTCATAAATTCTCTTGGCATTCTTTCAGAATTCCTAGAATTTTACAGTTTCTTCAGGATGGTTTGGATAAGGGTTTGTCTGCAAGTTCCTTGAAGGGACAAATCTCTGCTCTTTCTGTTTTATTTCACAGAAAGATTGCTAAGCTTCCTGATATTCACTGTTTTGTACAGGCTTTGGTTCGTATCAAGCCTGTCATTAAATCAATCTCTCCTCCGAGTCTTAATTTGGTTTTGAAGGCTTTACAGGCTCCTCCATTTGAGCCTACGCATTCTTTGGACATTAAACTACTTTCTTGGAAAGTGTTGTTCCTTTTGGCCATCTCTTCTGCTAGAGTTTCTGAATTATCTGCTATTTCTTGTGAATCTCCTTTTCTGATTTTTCATCAGGAAAAGGCGGTTTTGCAGACTTAATTTAAATTCTTACCTAAGGTTGTTAATTCTAACAACATTAATAGAGAAATTGTTGTCCCTTCCTTGTGTCCTAATCCTAAGAATTCTTTGGAGAAATCCTTACATTCTTTGGATGTGGTAAGAGCTTTGAAATATTATGTCGAAGCTACTAAAGATTTCAGGAAGACTTCTAGTCTATTTGTTATCTTTTCTGGTTCTAGGAAAGGTCAGAAGGCTTCTTCTAAGTTTGTGCTAAGATTTCTACATTGATATGCGCTTCTCAGCATTTTGAAGCCCGATTCCTCTCAGAGTACAGTGAATGTCAGAGGGATGTGAAGGGAGTATCAGCTATTGAATGCAATGGTTTTCCTCACAGGATCTATTTCATAGGTTCTCTGTTATCGGTCGTAAAGATTCATCTCCTACCTCCCTTTTCAGATCAACGATATACTCTCATATTCCATTACCTCTACTGATAACTGTTTTAGTACTGGTTTGGCTATATGCTATATGTGGATGGGTGTCTTTTGGTAAGTATGTTTTCATTACTTAAGACACTCTCAGCAATGGTTTGGCACTTTATGTATTTATATAAAGTTCTAAATATATGTATTGTACTTATATTTGCCATGAGTCAGGTTTAAGGATATTTCCTTTTGCAGACTGTCAGTTTCATATCTGGGAAATGCATTTTTTAGGAGAAAAAAAATTCTTACCTGTGGTATAGTCTTTTTTCAATTGACTGTTCTTTTTTATTCACGGGTAAAATTAGGCTTGTGAGGGCGCAAAATGCCATAGTATATTGCGTCATTTTTGGTGCAAGATTTTTTTGCCGCGAAATTATGTTCAATTGTGCAAATTCGTAATTTCTGGCGTCTTAGTCGATGCTGAGTCCTTTCACAAGTTTGCGTCTTTGATGACGCAAGTGTGTCATTTCTGGATGTTGTTAGCGTCAAAAAAATTCTGTTTGTGCGTCATACTTGGCACCAAATATTTTCATTATTTTAAACCCCATTCCTATATGCCTCTTGCCTTTTTTCTCTATTAGGGGGCAATTCCTGAAACTGCCATATAAGGAAATTGATCATTTTGCTTTATATGTTGTTTTTTCTCTTACATTTGCAAGATGTCTCAATCTGATCCTGTCTCAGAAATCACTGTTGGAACCCTGCTGCCTGATAACAGTTCTACCAAAGCTAAGTGCATTTGTTGTAAACTTGTGGAGATTATTTCTCCAGCTGTGGTTTGTAATAGTTGTCATGATAAGTTTTTACATGCAGAGAATGTGTTCATCAGTAATAGTGCATTTCCTTCAACATCTAATGTACAAGATATGCCTGTGAATTTAAAAGATTTTATTGCTGATTCTATTTAGAAGGCTTTGTCTGCCATACTGCCTTCTAATAAATGTAAAAGGTCTTTTAAAACTTCTCAAAAAGTTGATGAAATTTCAAATGACCGACAACATACTGAATTATCCTCCTCTGATGAGGATCTATCTGATTCAGAAGATCCTTCCTCAGTCATTGACACTGACAAATCTACTTATTTATTTAAAATGGAGTACATTCGTTCTTTGTTAAAAGAAGTGTTGATTACATTGGATATTGAGGAAACTAGTCCTCTTGATATTAAAACTAGTAAATGTTTAAATTCTGTTTATAAACCTCCTGTGGTTACTCCAGAGGTTTTTCCAGTTCCTAATGCTATTTCTGATATGATTTTTAAGGAATTGAATAGGCCTGATACTTCTATTATTCCTTCAACCAGGTTTAAAAAAATGGTATACTTTGCCAGCAGTTACATTGGAGTTTTGGGAAAAGATCGCCATGTTGATGGGGTGATCTCAACTCTTGCTAAACGTACTACTATTCCTATGGAAGATAGTACTTCTTTTAAAGATCCTTTAGATAGGAAACTTGAATCTTATCTAAGGAAAGCCTATTTATATTCTGGTCATCTTCTCAGGCCTGCAATTTCTTTGGCTGATGTTGCAGCTGCATCAACTTTTTGGTTGGAAAATTTAGCGCAACATGAAATGGACTCTGATTTGTCTAGTAATGTTCGCTTGCTTCAACATGCTAATCATTTTGTGAATCCATTTTTGATATCATCAAAATTGATGTTAAATATAAGTCTTTAGCTATTTTAGCTAGAAGAGCTTTGTGGCTTAAATCTTGGAATGCTGACATGACTTCTAAGACTAGATTGCTATCTCTTTCTTTCCAAGGTAATAAGTTATTTGGTTCTCAGTTGGATTTGATTATTTTGACTGTCACTGGGGGAAGGGAGTTTTTTTGCCTCAGGATAAAAGACCTAAGGGTAAATCTAAAACTTCTAACCATTTTTTTCCTTTCAACAAATTAAGGAACAGAAACCAAATCCTTCCCCCAAGGAATATGTTTCTAATTGGAAACCTTCTTCAAATTGGAAAAAGTCCAAGTAGTTTAAGAAACCAAAGCCAGGCCCCAAGTCCTCATGAAGGTGCAGCCCTCATTCCAGCTCAGCTGGTAGGGGGCAGATTAAGATTTTTCAAGGGTATTTGGACGGATTCTGTTAAAAATCAATGGATTCTGAGTATTGTCTCTCAGGGGTTTCGAATAGGATTCAGAGTAAGACCTCCTGTGAGAAAATATTTTCTCTCACGCATTCCAGCAAATCCTGTAAAGGCTCAGGCTTTCCTGAATTATGTTTCAGACCTGAAGTTTTCAGGGGTAATCATGCCAGTTCTGTTTCAGGGACAGGGTCTGGGGTTTTATTCAAATCTATTCATTGTCTCAAAGAAAGAAAATTCATTCAGACCAGTTCTGGATCTGAAATTTTTTAATCATTATCTAAGGGTACCAACTTTCAAAATGGTGACTATAAGGACTATTCTGCCTTTTTTCAGCAAGGGCATTATATGTCCACAATAGACTTACATGATGCATATCTTCATATTCTGATTCATCCAGATCATTATCAGTTTCTGAGATTTTCTTTTCTAGACAAGCATTACCAATTTGTCGATCTACCTTTTGGCCTAGTGACAGCTCCAAGAATCTTTTCAAAGTTTCTCAGTGCCCTATTCTCTGTAATCAGAGAATGGGGTATTGCAGTGTTTCCTTATTTGAACGATATCTTGGTACTAGCTCAGTCTTTACATTCTGCAGAATCTGCCTAGTTCTTAGTCATAGAGGTTTCTCTGACTCAGTGATAAATGCTATGTTACAGGCTCGTAAATCTGTTTCTAGGAAGATTTATTATCAAGTTTGGAAGACTTACATTTCATGGTGTTCTTCTCATAAATTCTCTTGGCATTCTTTCAGAATTCCTAGAATTTTACAGTTTCTTCAGGATGGTTTGGATAAGGGTTTGTCTGCAAGTTCCTTGAAGGGACAAATCTCTGCTCTTTCTGTTTTATTTCACAGAAAGATTGCTAAGCTTCCTGATATTCACTGTTTTGTACAGGCTTTGGTTCGTATCAAGCCTGTCATTAAATCAATCTCTCCTCCGAGTCTTAATTTGGTTTTGAAGGCTTTACAGGCTCCTCCATTTGAGCCTACGCATTCTTTGGACATTAAACTACTTTCTTGGAAAGTGTTGTTCCTTTTGGCCATCTCTTCTGCTAGAGTTTCTGAATTATCTGCTATTTCTTGTGAATCTCCTTTTCTGATTTTTCATCAGGAAAAGGCGGTTTTGCAGACTTAATTTAAATTCTTACCTAAGGTTGTTAATTCTAACAACATTAATAGAGAAATTGTTGTCCCTTCCTTGTGTCCTAATCCTAAGAATTCTTTGGAGAAATCCTTACATTCTTTGGATGTGGTAAGAGCTTTGAAATATTATGTCGAAGCTACTAAAGATTTCAGGAAGACTTCTAGTCTATTTGTTATCTTTTCTGGTTCTAGGAAAGGTCAGAAGGCTTCTTCTAAGTTTGTGCTAAGATTTCTACATTGATATGCGCTTCTCAGCATTTTGAAGCCCGATTCCTCTCAGAGTACAGTGAATGTCAGAGGGATGTGAAGGGAGTATCAGCTATTGAATGCAATGGTTTTCCTCACAGGATCTATTTCATAGGTTCTCTGTTATCGGTCGTAAAGATTCATCTCCTACCTCCCTTTTCAGATCAACGATATACTCTCATATTCCATTACCTCTACTGATAACTGTTTTAGTACTGGTTTGGCTATATGCTATATGTGGATGGGTGTCTTTTGGTAAGTATGTTTTCATTACTTAAGACACTCTCAGCAATGGTTTGGCACTTTATGTATTTATATAAAGTTCTAAATATATGTATTGTACTTATATTTGCCATGAGTCAGGTTTAAGGATATTTCCTTTTGCAGACTGTCAGTTTCATATCTGGGAAATGCATTTTTTAGGAGAAAAAAAATTCTTACCTGTGGTATAGTCTTTTTTCAATTGACTGTTCTTTTTTATTCACGGGTAAAATTAGGCTTGTGAGGGCGCAAAATGCCATAGTATATTGCGTCATTTTTGGTGCAAGATTTTTTTGCCGCGAAATTATGTTCAATGGCGCAAATTCGTAATTTCTGGCGTCTTAGTCGATGCTGAGTCCTTTCACAAGTTTGCGTCTTTGATGACGCAAGTGTGTCATTTCTGGATGTTGTTAGCGTCAAAAAAATTCTGTTTGTGCGTCATACTTGGCACCAAATATTTTCATTATTTTAAACCCCATTCCTATATGCCTCTTGCCTTTTTTCTCTATTAGGGGGCAATTCCTGAAACTGCCATATAAGGAAATTGATCATTTTGCTTTATATGTTGTTTTTTCTCTTACATTTGCAAGATGTCTCAATCTGATCCTGTCTCAGAAATCACTGTTGGAACCCTGCTGCCTGATAACAGTTCTACCAAAGCTAAGTGCATTTGTTGTAAACTTGTGGAGATTATTTCTCCAGCTGTGGTTTGTAATAGTTGTCATGATAAGTTTTTACATGCAGAGAATGTGTTCATCAGTAATAGTGCATTTCCTTCAACATCTAATGTACAAGATATGCCTGTGAATTTAAAAGATTTTATTGCTGATTCTATTTAGAAGGCTTTGTCTGCCATACTGCCTTCTAATAAATGTAAAAGGTCTTTTAAAACTTCTCAAAAAGTTGATGAAATTTCAAATGACCGACAACATACTGAATTATCCTCCTCTGATGAGGATCTATCTGATTCAGAAGATCCTTCCTCAGTCATTGACACTGACAAATCTACTTATTTATTTAAAATGGAGTACATTCGTTCTTTGTTAAAAGAAGTGTTGATTACATTGGATATTGAGGAAACTAGTCCTCTTGATATTAAAACTAGTAAATGTTTAAATTCTGTTTATAAACCTCCTGTGGTTACTCCAGAGGTTTTTCCAGTTCCTAATGCTATTTCTGATATGATTTTTAAGGAATTGAATAGGCCTGATACTTCTATTATTCCTTCAACCAGGTTTAAAAAAATGGTATACTTTGCCAGCAGTTACATTGGAGTTTTGGGAAAAGATCGCCATGTTGATGGGGTGATCTCAACTCTTGCTAAACGTACTACTATTCCTATGGAAGATAGTACTTCTTTTAAAGATCCTTTAGATAGGAAACTTGAATCTTATCTAAGGAAAGCCTATTTATATTCTGGTCATCTTCTCAGGCCTGCAATTTCTTTGGCTGATGTTGCAGCTGCATCAACTTTTTGGTTGGAAAATTTAGCGCAACATGAAATGGACTCTGATTTGTCTAGTAATGTTCGCTTGCTTCAACATGCTAATCATTTTGTGAATCCATTTTTGATATCATCAAAATTGATGTTAAATATAAGTCTTTAGCTATTTTAGCTAGAAGAGCTTTGTGGCTTAAATCTTGGAATGCTGACATGACTTCTAAGACTAGATTGCTATCTCTTTCTTTCCAAGGTAATAAGTTATTTGGTTCTCAGTTGGATTTGATTATTTTGACTGTCACTGGGGGAAGGGAGTTTTTTTGCCTCAGGATAAAAGACCTAAGGGTAAATCTAAAACTTCTAACCATTTTTTTCCTTTCAACAAATTAAGGAACAGAAACCAAATCCTTCCCCCAAGGAATATGTTTCTAATTGGAAACCTTCTTCAAATTGGAAAAAGTCCAAGTAGTTTAAGAAACCAAAGCCAGGCCCCAAGTCCTCATGAAGGTGCAGCCCTCATTCCAGCTCAGCTGGTAGGGGGCAGATTAAGATTTTTCAAGGGTATTTGGACGAATTCTGTTAAAAATCAATGGATTCTGAGTATTGTCTCTCAGGGGTTTCGAAAAGGATTCAGAGTAAGACCTCCTGTGAGAAAATATTTTCTCTCACGCATTCCAGCAAATCCTGTAAAGGCTCAGGCTTTCCTGAATTATGTTTCAGACCTGAAGTTTTCAGGGGTAATCATGCCAGTTCTGTTTCAGGGACAGGGTCTGGGGTTTTATTCAAATCTATTCATTGTCTCAAAGAAAGAAAATTCATTCAGACCAGTTCTGGATCTGAAATTTTTTAATCATTATCTAAGGGTACCAACTTTCAAAATGGTGACTATAAGGACTATTCTGCCTTTTTTCAGCAAGGGCATTATATGTCCACAATAGACTTACATGATGCATATCTTCATATTCTGATTCATCCAGATCATTATCAGTTTCTGAGATTTTCTTTTCTAGACAAGCATTACCAATTTGTCGATCTACCTTTTGGCCTAGTGACAGCTCCAAGAATCTTTTCAAAGTTTCTCAGTGCCCTATTCTCTGTAATCAGAGAATGGGGTATTGCAGTGTTTCCTTATTTGAACGATATCTTGGTACTAGCTCAGTCTTTACATTCTGCAGAATCTGCCTAGTTCTTAGTCATAGAGGTTTCTCTGACTCAGTGATAAATGCTATGTTACAGGCTCGTAAATCTGTTTCTAGGAAGATTTATTATCAAGTTTGGAAGACTTACATTTCATGGTGTTCTTCTCATAAATTCTCTTGGCATTCTTTCAGAATTCCTAGAATTTTACAGTTTCTTCAGGATGGTTTGGATAAGGGTTTGTCTGCAAGTTCCTTGAAGGGACAAATCTCTGCTCTTTCTGTTTTATTTCACAGAAAGATTGCTAAGCTTCCTGATATTCACTGTTTTGTACAGGCTTTGGTTCGTATCAAGCCTGTCATTAAATCAATCTCTCCTCCGAGTCTTAATTTGGTTTTGAAGGCTTTACAGGCTCCTCCATTTGAGCCTACGCATTCTTTGGACATTAAACTACTTTCTTGGAAAGTGTTGTTCCTTTTGGCCATCTCTTCTGCTAGAGTTTCTGAATTATCTGCTATTTCTTGTGAATCTCCTTTTCTGATTTTTCATCAGGAAAAGGCGGTTTTGCAGACTTAATTTAAATTCTTACCTAAGGTTGTTAATTCTAACAACATTAATAGAGAAATTGTTGTCCCTTCCTTGTGTCCTAATCCTAAGAATTCTTTGGAGAAATCCTTACATTCTTTGGATGTGGTAAGAGCTTTGAAATATTATGTCGAAGCTACTAAAGATTTCAGGAAGACTTCTAGTCTATTTGTTATCTTTTCTGGTTCTAGGAAAGGTCAGAAGGCTTCTTCTAAGTTTGTGCTAAGATTTCTACATTGATATGCGCTTCTCAGCATTTTGAAGCCCGATTCCTCTCAGAGTACAGTGAATGTCAGAGGGATGTGAAGGGAGTATCAGCTATTGAATGCAATGGTTTTCCTCACAGGATCTATTTCATAGGTTCTCTGTTATCGGTCGTAAAGATTCATCTCCTACCTCCCTTTTCAGATCAACGATATACTCTCATATTCCATTACCTCTACTGATAACTGTTTTAGTACTGGTTTGGCTATATGCTATATGTGGATGGGTGTCTTTTGGTAAGTATGTTTTCATTACTTAAGACACTCTCAGCAATGGTTTGGCACTTTATGTATTTATATAAAGTTCTAAATATATGTATTGTACTTATATTTGCCATGAGTCAGGTTTAAGGATATTTCCTTTTGCAGACTGTCAGTTTCATATCTGGGAATGCATTTTTTAGGAGAAAAAAAATTCTTACCTGTGGTATAGTCTTTTTTCAATTGACTGTTCTTTTTTATTCACGGGTAAAATTAGGCTTGTGAGGGCGCAAAATGCCATAGTATATTGCGTCATTTTTGGTGCAAGATTTTTTTGCCGCGAAATTATGTTCAATTGTGCAAATTCGTAATTTCTGGCGTCTTAGTCGATGCTGAGTCCTTTCACAAGTTTGCGTCTTTGATGACGCAAGTGTGTCATTTCTGGATGTTGTTAGCGTCAAAAAAATTCTGTTTGTGCGTCATACTTGGCACCAAATATTTTCATTATTTTAAACCCCATTCCTATATGCCTCTTGCCTTTTTTCTCTATTAGGGGGCAATTCCTGAAACTGCCATATAAGGAAATTGATCATTTTGCTTTATATGTTGTTTTTTCTCTTACATTTGCAAGATGTCTCAATCTGATCCTGTCTCAGAAATCACTGTTGGAACCCTGCTGCCTGATAACAGTTCTACCAAAGCTAAGTGCATTTGTTGTAAACTTGTGGAGATTATTTCTCCAGCTGTGGTTTGTAATAGTTGTCATGATAAGTTTTTACATGCAGAGAATGTGTTCATCAGTAATAGTGCATTTCCTTCAACATCTAATGTACAAGATATGCCTGTGAATTTAAAAGATTGTATTGCTGATTCTATTTAGAAGGCTTTGTCTGCCATACTGCCTTCTAATAAATGTAAAAGGTCTTTTAAAACTTCTCAAAAAGTTGATGAAATTTCAAATGACCGACAACATACTGAATTATCCTCCTCTGATGAGGATCTATCTGATTCAGAAGATCCTTCCTCAGTCATTGACACTGACAAATCTACTTATTTATTTAAAATGGAGTACATTCGTTCTTTGTTAAAAGAAGTGTTGATTACATTGGATATTGAGGAAACTAGTCCTCTTGATATTAAAACTAGTAAATGTTTAAATTCTGTTTATAAACCTCCTGTGGTTACTCCAGAGGTTTTTCCAGTTCCTAATGCTATTTCTGATATGATTTTTAAGGAATTGAATAGGCCTGATACTTCTATTATTCCTTCAACCAGGTTTAAAAAAATGGTATACTTTGCCAGCAGTTACATTGGAGTTTTGGGAAAAGATCGCCATGTTGATGGGGTGATCTCAACTCTTGCTAAACGTACTACTATTCCTATGGAAGATAGTACTTCTTTTAAAGATCCTTTAGATAGGAAACTTGAATCTTATCTAAGGAAAGCCTATTTATATTCTGGTCATCTTCTCAGGCCTGCAATTTCTTTGGCTGATGTTGCAGCTGCATCAACTTTTTGGTTGGAAAATTTAGCGCAACATGAAATGGACTCTGATTTGTCTAGTAATGTTCGCTTGCTTCAACATGCTAATCATTTTGTGAATCCATTTTTGATATCATCAAAATTGATGTTAAATATAAGTCTTTAGCTATTTTAGCTAGAAGAACTTTGTGGCTTAAATCTTGGAATGCTGACATGACTTCTAAGACTAGATTGCTATCTCTTTCTTTCCAAGGTAATAAGTTATTTGGTTCTCAGTTGGATTTGATTATTTTGACTGTCACTGGGGGAAGGGAGTTTTTTTGCCTCAGGATAAAAGACCTAAGGGTAAATCTAAAACTTCTAACCATTTTTTTCCTTTCAACAAATTAAGGAACAGAAACCAAATCCTTCCCCCAAGGAATATGTTTCTAATTGGAAACCTTCTTCAAATTGGAAAAAGTCCAAGTAGTTTAAGAAACCAAAGCCAGGCCCCAAGTCCTCATGAAGGTGCAGCCCTCATTCCAGCTCAGCTGGTAGGGGGCAGATTAAGATTTTTCAAGGGTATTTGGACGAATTCTGTTAAAAATCAATGGATTCTGAGTATTGTCTCTCAGGGGTTTCGAAAAGGATTCAGAGTAAGACCTCCTGTGAGAAAATATTTTCTCTCACGCATTCCAGCAAATCCTGTAAAGGCTCAGGCTTTCCTGAATTATGTTTCAGACCTGAAGTTTTCAGGGGTAATCATGCCAGTTCTGTTTCAGGGACAGGGTCTGGGGTTTTATTCAAATCTATTCATTGTCTCAAAGAAAGAAAATTCATTCAGACCAGTTCTGGATCTGAAATTTTTTAATCATTATCTAAGAGTACCAACTTTCAAAATGGTGACTATAAGGACTATTCTGCCTTTTTTCAGCAAGGGCATTATATGTCCACAATAGACTTACATGATGCATATCTTCATATTCTGATTCATCCAGATCATTATCAGTTTCTGAGATTTTCTTTTCTAGACAAGCATTACCAATTTGTCGATCTACCTTTTGGCCTAGTGACAGCTCCAAGAATCTTTTCAAAGTTTCTCAGTGCCCTATTCTCTGTAATCAGAGAATGGGGTATTGCAGTGTTTCCTTATTTGAACGATATCTTGGTACTAGCTCAGTCTTTACATTCTGCAGAATCTGCCTAGTTCTTAGTCATAGAGGTTTCTCTGACTCAGTGATAAATGCTATGTTACAGGCTCGTAAATCTGTTTCTAGGAAGATTTATTATCAAGTTTGGAAGACTTACATTTCATGGTGTTCTTCTCATAAATTCTCTTGGCATTCTTTCAGAATTCCTAGAATTTTACAGTTTCTTCAGGATGGTTTGGATAAGGGTTTGTCTGCAAGTTCCTTGAAGGGACAAATCTCTGCTCTTTCTGTTTTATTTCACAGAAAGATTGCTAAGCTTCCTGATATTCACTGTTTTGTACAGGCTTTGGTTCATATCAAGCCTGTCATTAAATCAATCTCTCCTCCGAGTCTTAATTTGGTTTTGAAGGCTTTACAGGCTCCTCCATTTGAGCCTACGCATTCTTTGGACATTAAACTACTTTCTTGGAAAGTGTTGTTCCTTTTGGCCATCTCTTCTGCTAGAGTTTCTGAATTATCTGCTATTTCTTGTGAATCTCCTTTTCTGATTTTTCATCAGGAAAAGGCGGTTTTGCAGACTTAATTTAAATTCTTACCTAAGGTTGTTAATTCTAACAACATTAATAGAGAAATTGTTGTCCCTTCCTTGTGTCCTAATCCTAAGAATTCTTTGGAGAAATCCTTACATTCTTTGGATGTGGTAAGAGCTTTGAAATATTATGTTGAAGCTACTAAAGATTTCAGGAAGACTTCTAGTCTATTTGTTATCTTTTCTGGTTCTAGGAAAGGTCAGAAGGCTTCTTCTAAGTTTGTGCTAAGATTTCTACATTGATATGCGCTTCTCAGCATTTTGAAGCCCGATTCCTCTCAGAGTACAGTGAATGTCAGAGGGATGTGAAGGGAGTATCAGCTATTGAATGCAATGGTTTTCCTCACAGGATCTATTTCATAGGTTCTCTGTTATCGGTCGTAAAGATTCATCTCCTACCTCCCTTTTCAGATCAACGATATACTCTCATATTCCATTACCTCTACTGATAACTGTTTTAGTACTGGTTTGGCTATATGCTATATGTGGATGGGTGTCTTTTGGTAAGTATGTTTTCATTACTTAAGACACTCTCAGCAATGGTTTGGCACTTTATGTATTTATATAAAGTTCTAAATATATGTATTGTACTTATATTTGCCATGAGTCAGGTTTAAGGATATTTCCTTTTGCAGACTGTCAGTTTCATATCTGGGAAATGCATTTTTTAGGAGAAAAAAAATTCTTACCTGTGGTATAGTCTTTTTTCAATTGACTGTTCTTTTTTATTCACGGGTAAAATTAGGCTTGTGAGGGCGCAAAATGCCATAGTATATTGCGTCATTTTTGGTGCAAGATTTTTTTGCCGCAAAATTATGTTCAATGGCGCAAATTCGTAATTTCTGGCGTCTTAGTCGATGCTGAGTCCTTTCACAAGTTTGCGTCTTTGATGACGCAAGTGTGTCATTTCTGGATGTTGTTAGCGTCAAAAAAATTCTGTTTGTGCGTCATACTTGGCACCAAATATTTTCATTATTTTAAACCCCATTCCTATATGCCTCTTGCCTTTTTTCTCTATTAGGGGGCAATTCCTGAAACTGCCATATAAGGAAATTGATCATTTTGCTTTATATGTTGTTTTTTCTCTTACATTTGCAAGATGTCTCAATCTGATCCTGTCTCAGAAATCACTGTTGGAACCCTGCTGCCTGATAACAGTTCTACCAAAGCTAAGTGCATTTGTTGTAAACTTGTGGAGATTATTTCTCCAGCTGTGGTTTGTAATAGTTGTCATGATAAGTTTTTACATGCAGAGAATGTGTTCATCAGTAATAGTGCATTTCCTTCAACATCTAATGTACAAGATATGCCTGTGAATTTAAAAGATTTTATTGCTGATTCTATTTAGAAGGCTTTGTCTGCCATACTGCCTTCTAATAAATGTAAAAGGTCTTTTAAAACTTCTCAAAAAGTTGATGAAATTTCAAATGACCGACAACATACTGAATTATCCTCCTCTGATGAGGATCTATCTGATTCAGAAGATCCTTCCTCAGTCATTGACACTGACAAATCTACTTATTTATTTAAAATGGAGTACATTCGTTCTTTGTTAAAAGAAGTGTTGATTACATTGGATATTGAGGAAACTAGTCCTCTTGATATTAAAACTAGTAAATGTTTAAATTCTGTTTATAAACCTCCTGTGGTTACTCCAGAGGTTTTTCCAGTTCCTAATGCTATTTCTGATATGATTTTTAAGGAATTGAATAGGCCTGATACTTCTATTATTCCTTCAACCAGGTTTAAAAAAATGGTATACTTTGCCAGCAGTTACATTGGAGTTTTGGGAAAAGATCGCCATGTTGATGGGGTGATCTCAACTCTTGCTAAACGTACTACTATTCCTATGGAAGATAGTACTTCTTTTAAAGATCCTTTAGATAGGAAACTTGAATCTTATCTAAGGAAAGCCTATTTATATTCTGGTCATCTTCTCAGGCCTGCAATTTCTTTGGCTGATGTTGCAGCTGCATCAACTTTTTGGTTGGAAAATTTAGCGCAACATGAAATGGACTCTGATTTGTCTAGTAATGTTCGCTTGCTTCAACATGCTAATCATTTTGTGAATCCATTTTTGATATCATCAAAATTGATGTTAAATATAAGTCTTTAGCTATTTTAGCTAGAAGAGCTTTGTGGCTTAAATCTTGGAATGCTGACATGACTTCTAAGACTAGATTGCTATCTCTTTCTTTCCAAGGTAATAAGTTATTTGGTTCTCAGTTGGATTTGATTATTTTGACTGTCACTGGGGGAAGGGAGTTTTTTTGCCTCAGGATAAAAGACCTAAGGGTAAATCTAAAACTTCTAACCATTTTTTTCCTTTCAACAAATTAAGGAACAGAAACCAAATCCTTCCCCCAAGGAATATGTTTCTAATTGGAAACCTTCTTCAAATTGGAAAAAGTCCAAGTAGTTTAAGAAACCAAAGCCAGGCCCCAAGTCCTCATGAAGGTGCAGCCCTCATTCCAGCTCAGCTGGTAGGGGGCAGATTAAGATTTTTCAAGGGTATTTGGACGAATTCTGTTAAAAATCAATGGATTCTGAGTATTGTCTCTCAGCGGTTTCGAAAAGGATTCAGAGTAAGACCTCCTGTGAGAAAATATTTTCTCTCACGCATTCCAGCAAATCCTGTAAAGGCTCAGGCTTTCCTGAATTATGTTTCAGACCTGAAGTTTTCAGGGGTAATCATGCCAGTTCTGTTTCAGGGACAGGGTCTGGGGTTTTATTCAAATCTATTCATTGTCTCAAAGAAAGAAAATTCATTCAGACCAGTTCTGGATCTGAAATTTTTTAATCATTATCTAAGAGTACCAACTTTCAAAATGGTGACTATAAGGACTATTCTGCCTTTTTTCAGCAAGGGCATTATATGTCCACAATAGACTTACATGATGCATATCTTCATATTCTGATTCATCCAGATCATTATCAGTTTCTGAGATTTTCTTTTCTAGACAAGCATTACCAATTTGTCGATCTACCTTTTGGCCTAGTGACAGCTCCAAGAATCTTTTCAAAGTTTCTCAGTGCCCTATTCTCTGTAATCAGAGAATGGGGTATTGCAGTGTTTCCTTATTTGAACGATATCTTGGTACTAGCTCAGTCTTTACATTCTGCAGAATCTGCCTAGTTCTTAGTCATAGAGGTTTCTCTGACTCAGTGATAAATGCTATGTTACAGGCTCGTAAATCTGTTTCTAGGAAGATTTATTATCAAGTTTGGAAGACTTACATTTCATGGTGTTCTTCTCATAAATTCTCTTGGCATTCTTTCAGAATTCCTAGAATTTTACAGTTTCTTCAGGATGGTTTGGATAAGGGTTTGTCTGCAAGTTCCTTGAAGGGACAAATCTCTGCTCTTTCTGTTTTATTTCACAGAAAGATTGCTAAGCTTCCTGATATTCACTGTTTTGTACAGGCTTTGGTTCGTATCAAGCCTGTCATTAAATCAATCTCTCCTCCGAGTCTTAATTTGGTTTTGAAGGCTTTACAGGCTCCTCCATTTGAGCCTACGCATTCTTTGGACATTAAACTACTTTCTTGGAAAGTGTTGTTCCTTTTGGCCATCTCTTCTGCTAGAGTTTCTGAATTATCTGCTATTTCTTGTGAATCTCCTTTTCTGATTTTTCATCAGGAAAAGGCGGTTTTGCAGACTTAATTTAAATTCTTACCTAAGGTTGTTAATTCTAACAACATTAATAGAGAAATTGTTGTCCCTTCCTTGTGTCCTAATCCTAAGAATTCTTTGGAGAAATCCTTACATTCTTTGGATGTGGTAAGAGCTTTGAAATATTATGTCGAAGCTACTAAAGATTTCAGGAAGACTTCTAGTCTATTTGTTATCTTTTCTGGTTCTAGGAAAGGTCAGAAGGCTTCTGCCGTTTCCTTGGCATCGTGGTTAAAGCTTTTGATTCATCAAGCTTATTTGGAGTTGGGTCAAGCCCCGCCTCAGAGAATTACAGCTCATTCTACTAGATCAGTCTCCACTTTGTGGGCTTTTAAGAATGAAGCTTCAGTTGATCAGATTTGCAAAGCAGCAACTTGGTCTTCTTTGCATACATTTTGATGTATTTGCTTCTTCAGAAGCAGTTTTTGGTAGAAAAGTTCTTCAGGCAGCTGTTTTAGTTTGATTCTTCTGCTTATGTTTTATGTTTTTTCTTTTCATTTAATGAGCATAAACTTATTTTTTGGGTTGGGGATTAATTTTATTCAGCGAAAAATGGCTGTTTTTATTTTCATCCCTCCCTCTCTAGTGACTCTTGCGTGGAGTTCCACATCTTGGGTATTGCTATCCCATACATCACTAGCTCATGAACTCTTGCCAATTACATGAAAGAAAACATAATTTATGTAAGAACTTACCTGATAAATTAATTTCTTTCATATTGGCAAGAGTCCATGAGGCCCACCCTTTTTTATAATGGTTATGATTTATTTGTATAAAGCACAATTATTTCCAAATTCCTTTGTTGATACTTTTTTACTATTTTCTTTATCACCCCACTACTTGGCTATTCGTTAAACTGAATTGTGGGTGTGGTGAGGGGTATATTTATAGGCATTTTGAGGTTTGGGAAACTTTGCCCCTCCTGGTAGGATTGTATATCCCATATGTCACTAGCTCATGGACTCTTGCTAATATGAAAGAAATTAATTTATCAGGTAAGTTCTGACATAATTATGTTTTCTTTCATGTAATTGGCAAGAGTCCATGAGCTAGTGATGTATGGGATAGCAATAATAAATTATGTTTTATGCAATATTCATTTTAATAAATATTTCGACTATGTATTTACTGTAAATATTTCAGTGTTCTGCAAATAGCATAATATATTCATAGTATTTATAAATAGATATTCCTATATATATATATCTGTATATATCTATACCTATATATAATCATATATATATAGGTATAAATATATATAGTAAAAAAACATCAGGCATGTAGAAATGTTTTTTTTTATGAGGAAAACAAAGAAGATATGCAGAAAATTTGATGACAGTGTAAATACAAAAGTATTGCACTATTTATGAGTGCAAATAAAGCAAGCTGGGCCTCTCAGTCTCCAGCTGACTGTGCAAGAAAAACTATTCCAAGGGTATGAACACAAAAGTATTGATAAATGATTTGGATCTTTGAAAATAAAAAACAAACACCTAGATTTAGAGTTTTGTCGGTAAAAACTCGTGGAGCTGACGCTCCTTTTTTTTCCAGCGCACCCTTAGGCCAACGCTGGTATTACGAGTTTTCTGAATGACTGCGGTAGCCTCAGAAAAGTGAGCGTTGAGCCAAATTTAGCTCCACTTCAACCCTCAATACCAGCGTTGCTTACGGTAGCGGTAAGCTGGAAAAACGTGCTCGTGCACGATTTCCCCATAGGATACAATGGGGCTGAGCTGGCTGAAAAAAACCTAACACCTGCAAAAAAGCAGCGTTCAGCTCCTAACGCAGCCCCATTGTTTCCTATGGGGAAACACTTTCTAAGTCTACACCTAACACCCTAACATTAACCCCGAGTCTAAACACCCCTAACCTTACACTTATTAACCCCTAATCTGATGCCCCCAACATCGTCGCCACCTGCATTATATTATTAACCCCTAATCTTCCGCTCCGGACACTGCCGCCACCTACATTATCCCTATGAACCCCTAATCTGCTGCCCCCAACATCGCCGACACCTATATTATATTTATTAACCCCTAATCTGCCCCCCCCAATGTCGCCGCCACCTACCTACACTTATTAACCCCTAATTAAATAAAACAAACTAAAATTACTATAATTAAATAAATTATTCCTATTTAAAAATAAAAACTTACCTATAAAATAAACCCTAATATAGCTACAATATAACTAATAGTTACATTGTATCTATTTTAGGATTTATATTTATTTTACAGGCAACTTTGTATTTATTTTAACTAGTTACAATAGCTATTAAATAGTTAATAACTGTTTAATAGCTACCTAGTTAAAATAATTACAAAATTACCTGTAAAATAAATCCTAACCTAAGTTACAAATACACCTAACACTACACTATCAATAAATTAATTAAATAAATAGCTACAATTATCTAAACTCAAATACAATTAAATAAACTAAACTATATTACAAAAAAAAACACTAAATTACAAAAAAATTAAAAAATATTACAAGAATTTTAATCTAATTACACCTAATCTAAGCCCCCTAATAAAATAAGAAAGCCCCCCAAAATAATAAAAATTTCCTACCCTATACTAAATTACAAAAGTAATCAGCTCTTTTACCAGCCCTTAAAAGGGCTTTTTGGGGGGCATTATCCCAAAGTAATCAGCTCTTTTACCTGTAAAAAAAATACAAGACCCCCCCAACATTACAACCCACCACCCACACACCCCTACTCTAAAACCCACCTGATCCCCCCTTAAAAATACCAACACTACCCCATTGAAGTTCACACTACCTTGAGCCGTGTTCACCCAGCCGGGCACCACTGGTCATCCAATCCAACCAGATGTCTTCATCCGATGGGGCAGAAGAGGACATCCGGACCGGCAGAAGTCTTCATCCGATCGTGGGAAGAAGAGGACATCCGGACCAGGAGAAGGCTTCATCCAAGCGGTATCTTCTATCTTCATCCATTCGGCGCGGAGCGGGTTCATCTTCAAGACATCCGACGCGGAGCATCCTCTTCTGACGACGGCTAACAATGAATGAAGGTTCCTTTAAATGACATCATTCAAGATGGCGTCCCTCGAATTCCGATTGGCTGATAGGATTCTATCAGCCAATCGGAATTAAGGTAGGAAAAATCTGATTGGTTGATTTAATCAGCCAATCGGATTGAAGCTCAATCTGATTGGCTGATTGGATCAACCAATAGAATGCGAGGTCAACTGACCACTGTAGTTAAGAGCTTTATGTTCTGGCGTTAGCCCATAAAACTCTTAACTACTGACTTTTTTATGCAGTAGGAGTCTTGGCGGTAGAGGCTGTACCGCTCACTTCTTCCAAGTCTCGTAATACCAGCGTTAGGCAAATCCAATTAAAAAGATAGGATACGCAATTGACGTAAGGGGATTTGCGGTATGGAAAAGTCGCAGAAGAAAAGTGAGCGGTACACCTGTACCTGCCTGACTCGTAATACCAGCGGGCATTAAAAAAACAGTGTTAGGACCCCTTAACGCTGCTTTTTAAGGCTAATGCAGAACTCTAAATCTAGGCGATAGAGACCACCCAATGGTGCAGATAAATGTATAGTGCAATACTTTTGTGAGTATTTACACTGTCATGTGATTTTCTGAATATATATGATTTCTACACCATGAGGTGCTCTTCTATGTTTTCCCCATAGAATCTTTCCAAGAAAGCACAATCCGCCAGAAGTTGAGCTGACTTATGGACTTTTTGATTATTATCCTATTCACTGTTCACTATTGATATTTTCACTTACATATGAGTGTCTTATTTTGCACATTATTTGCACATATAGAGATACATTGTTAATTCAAAATTCTTACATTATATTACTTTGTTCAACATATATATATATATATATATATATATATATATATATATATATATATATATATATATATATATATATATATATATTATTTTCATATTCCTATGTTAATCCATTCATATTCAGGTAGATTACGAGTTTTGCGTTATGGCTTTTAACGCTGAAAAAATGGCAATTCCAGTGTAATGGCCAGTAACGCATATTACAAATCGTGTCGGTATTGCTATACCGCAAGCATTTTAGCCTGTAATGCAACGTCCATTCCGCACACTAAAAAAATGAAGTTTTTGCGTGGGATTTTCATAGCTCCAGTATTACAGGTTGAGGCTAAAATGCTTGCGATACAGCCTATATCGACACGATCGATACCGCCATCTGAGAGCAGTAGTTATGAGTTTTGCGCAACAAAAATGTTTCACAAAACTCATAAATAGCAGTAAAATATGAAGCTATGCTAGCACTTCCCTTCAGATGCTCGCTGCCAGCCCTGGTTCTCCCAGACCTTATCCAGAAACAAGAAATATCGAATGTGGTGGCACTGTGAAACCTGCCTTCTTTCACCTCCAAAATAAAAAGCTCACAATGGTGTAGCACGTTTCTAATAAAATGGTAGGCGCACAAACAGGTCATACAGGATTTCAGTTTTAAATCAGCCTTTTATTAAAACCATCACAAGGGAATCTTCAGATGCAGCATCAGATTTTATTAAAATATAGCTCAACGCGTTTTGGCAAAACAAGCCTTTCTCAAGAGCATAAAATGAATATATGTCAAAGCAAGTTGAGAGCTACTGAAATCCTATTGGCTGTTCAAATCAGATTTCAGAAGCTCTCATCCTATTGGCTGATTTGAATTTGAAGAATCAAATCAGCCAATAAGAATGCAAGGTACGCCATTTTAAAAGGACTATCTTGCATTCAACTTCAGTGTACGGCAGCAACCGTATGAAGAGAACGCTCCCTGCAGGATGTCTTTTGCTTCCAGGATAACTCCGCTCCGTGCCGCCGGGATGAAGATAGAAGACGCCCCTGGGATAGAAGAAGACCTTGCTGCTTGGATGAAGACCTCGCCACCTGGATGGAGATGGATGTCCAGACTTCAGAAACCATTAGTAAATCTTCTGGGGTTAGTGTTAGGTTTTTTTTTTTGGGCAGGTTTTTTTTAGATTAGGGCTTTGGGCTTTGAAAAAGAGCTAAATCCCCTTTTAAGGGCAATGCCAATACAAATGCCCCTTTAGGGGCAATGGGTAGCTTAATTTTTTTTTTAGAGTTAGGTTTCTTATTTTGGGGGGTTGGTTGGGTGGTTGGTTTTACTGTTGGGTGGACTTTGTGTTTTTTTACAGGTAAAAGAGCTGATTTATTTAGGGCAATGCCCTACAAAGGCCCTTTTAAGGGCTATTGGTAGTTTATTGTAGGCTAGGGGGTGTTTTTATTTTGGGGGGCTTTTCTATTTTTATAGGGCCATTAGATTAGGTGTAATTGTTTTTATTTTTGATAATTTCATTTATTTTTTGTAATCTTAGTGTTTTTTATTTTTCGTGATTTTAGTGTTAATTATTTTTGGTAAACTTAGATTTTTTAAAGTTTTTGTAGGATTTTTTTTTTAGTTGTCATTTCGATTTTCAAATTTTTTTCTTAGTGTTAGGTTTTTTTAAATTTGTAATTTAGATATTTTAATTGGCAGTATTTTTTTTTTTATTAGATTAGTAATGTTAGATTAATTTATAGTTTAATGTTAGGTTTATATTTATTTTACAGGTAAGTTTTTATTTTTATTTTTATTTTAATTTAAAGTTAGGGGGTGTTAGGTTTAATGGTTAATAGTTTAATTTAGTGTTTTGTGATGTGGGGGGCTGGCGGCTTAGAGGTTAATAGGTTTATTTAGTGGTGTAGATGTGGGAGGCCAGAAGTTTAGGGGCTAATAACTTTATTTAGTGGCGGCGATGTTGGGGAGTGGCGGAATAGGGTCAATAACTTTATTATAGCACCAGCGATGTTGGCGTGCAGGGGAATAGGGGTTAATATATTTAAATAGTGTTGGCGATGTGGGTGGGCAACAGATTAAGGGTTAATACATTTATTGAATAGTAGCAATGTGGGTGGGCGGCAGATAGGGGTTGATAGCTTTAATACAGCGTTTGCAATGTGAGAGGGTGGCAGTTTAGGGGATAATACATAGTTTATGGGTGTTAGTGTACTTTGTAACACTTTAGTTATGAGTTTTGTGAAACATTTCTGTAGCGAAAAACATATAACTATGGGTCTCAGATGGCGGTATGGATCGTGCCGGTATAGGCTGTAACGCAATCATTTTAGCCAGACCGCACAACCTGTAATACCGGCTCTATGGAATACCCACGCAAAAAATGTTTTTTTGAGTGCAGGATTGACGTTACAGGCTAAAATGCTTGCGTTATAGCTATACCGACATGACTCCCAAATAGCGGCGTTACTGCTTTTACGCTGAAATTGCCAATTTTTCAGCATTAAAAGCCGTAACGCAAAACTCGTAATCTAGGTGAGTGTTTTTTAGAGAATGACTGTCATTGTAATGCTCGTGGTATATTTCCCTATCAGACCATACTTGGCTAGTAGACTTCTTATCCCGGCGTCAAGTGGAAGGATAAGGAAATTTCCCAGAACAAAGTGAGTTTAAGAAATGAGGTAAGCAGTACTCACGGTAGACAGGGTAGACCTTATGGAAGTAAGATTGGGAAAGATAATGGTCAAAGACAGGCATAGTTTGGCAACAGAAAGGCAATCCAGCAGTATAGCAGTTCTGGAGTAAACCAATAGAATGGTCAGGAACAGGCAGAGGTCAGCAACAAAAGGTAATCCAGCAATTTAGCAGTTCAGGGCTAAACCAATAGAATGGTCAGGAACAGGCAGAGGTCAGCAACAAAAGGTAATCCAGAAGTATAGCAGTTCAGGGGTAAACCAGGCAGAGTAGTCAGACAGGCAGAGTTCAGCAATGATAAGGCAATCCACCAATTCAATGATTAAACAGGCAGACTAGTCAGACAGACAGAGTTCAGTAATTATAAGGCAAACCAGCAAATCAAATAATAAAGCACCTAGGAGCACACACAGTAACACCTATACTTGGGCAATGAATGCAGGAAACAGAGGTACTTATATAGGTGTGGTTTCGTGCCAGGGAGGGCACCCAGCTGCAATCAGGACCGGCATCAGAGTAACTTGACATGCGGCAATGATGTCATCACCACTCGCCAGAAGCAACGGCTGCATCCAAGGCAACGGCCACCACATCTATGGCAACGGCCATGACAACAGAGGGAAGCGGCTGCCGGAACTGGAGTGCGTGACATAGCCTCCCACTCTAGGCTTCCCTCCGGGAACCAGAGTTGGCTTTGAAGGGTGAACAGCATTGAACGTGGAGACAAGAGTTGGAGCATGCACATTTCGTGCAGGGACCCAGGAACACTCAGCCTCAGAGTAGCCTTTCCAGTGTATAAGGTATTGGAGCTGCCTGCCCCTGATTCTGGAATCCAGAATTTTGACAATCTCATACTTCAGTTCACCATGATTTAGGAGTGGAGAAGGAGGACATCTGCATCGAGTGTACCTGTTTGTGAAGTAGGGTTTTAGCAAGGAGAAGTGAAAGACTGGGTGAATATGCAAGGTCTTAGGCAAGGCCACTCTGTAGACAACAGGAGAAAGTTGTTTGAGGATTGTATAAGGACCAATATACCTAGGTCCTAATTTGTGAAAGGGTTGACGTAAGTGGATATGTTGGGTAGAGACCCAGACACGGTCACCTGCACAAATATTAGCTTGATGATGACCGGCAAACTTCTTGTATCTGGAGATGGTTGAGAGTAACTGAGAGCATATTTGTTGCCAATGGGCAGTGAGGTCAGTGAAGCAATGTTCTACAGCAGGGACTCCTGTGGATTGAGCAGAAAGAGGAAAAACACGAGGTTGATAACCAGCTGGGGCCTGGAAGGGAGAGCATCATAGAGAAGAATGCAAATGAGTGTTCCTTGCCAGTTCAGCTATGGGTAGCAACCCAGACCAATTAGTATGCTGAGAACTGAGATAAGCTTCAAGATCCTGATTGGTTCTTTCCATCTGCCAGTTAATCTGGGGGTGATAAACAGAAGACAAAGAAACAGTGGTTCTGATCAATTTGCAAAAGCTTCTCCAGAAGTCAGGAATGAATTGAGGTCCTCTTTCAGAGACAATATTTACTGGTAGACCATGTAGTCATACCACGTGTAACAGAGAAAGAGTGGACAATTCTTGGGCTGTAGATAACTTAGGTAAAGGTACAAAATGAGCAAGTTTGGAGAACTGACTGTTTGATGGTCAGAAGGAGGAAGGTCTACAACAAAATCCATGGCTATGTGTGTCCATGGTTGTTTAGGTATGGACAATGGTTGAAATAGGCCATGTGGTAGGGAAAAGGGAGTCTTATTAACAGCACAAGTCTGACAAGCATTTGACATAATCCTGAGAGTCCGAATTCATGGTAGGCCACCACACGTTTAGGGTAATGAGTTTAAAGGTTCTTTTCAAACCAGGATGACCTGACAGCTTGCTGTCATGAGCCCAGGATAGTACAGGAAAGCAAAGGTTTGGAGGAACATAAAGGATCTCAGAAGCGCAGGGGCTTCAGAAGGTTTCCTTGACTGGGCTCATTGCAGTCTTTGAAGAAGAGAGGTGTCAAGCTGAGCAACCACACATGAGGGAGGTATGATGTGTTCGATAGGATCTTCAGAAGAGTCACTAGACTGGGGAAACTGATGGGAAAGGGCATCAGCCTTTTTATTCTTGGTCCCAGGAAGGTAAGAGACTATAAAGTTAAAATGAGAAAAAATAGGGCCCACCTGGCCTTTCAAGGATTGAGTCGATGAGCAGTCTCTAGGTACCGTCAGATTCTTGGTGGTACCCTCTAGCCAATGATGCCATTCAGTCAGTGCCATCTTAATGGCTAAGAGTTCATGATTATCCACATCGTAACTCCTTTCTGCAGGAGTGAATTGTTTGAGAGAAAAAAGACTACAGGATGCAACTTGGAGGTTAAAGGGTCCCTTTGGGTTTAGACTGCACTAGCTCCCATCTCTGAGGCATCAGCCTCTAAAGTGAACTGCAGGTCAGGATTAGGATGGCGGAGCACAGGATTAGAACAAAATACTTTTTTCAGATGAGAGAAAGCATCCACAGCTACAGGAGGCCAATTCTTGCAGTCTCTGTTTTGTTTAGTCAGCTCAGTTAGTGGAGCAACGATTTGGGAGAAGTTCTTTATAAACTTGTGATAATAGTTGGAGAATCCCAAGAATCTCTGTAGTTCATTTAGTGAGGTGGGTTGAGGCCATTCCAGAACTGCAGTTTGCTTTGTAGGATCCATGGCAAAACCTTACTTCAAGATGACATAGCCAAGGAACTTGATCTGAACTCGATCAAACTAACATTTCTCCAGTTTGGCTACCAGAGAATTGTTTCTGACGCAAATAAGTACCTGTTTTACATGTTCATGATGCTCCTCAAGGGTGGAGGAGAATATGAGGATGTCATCCAAATAGACAATGACAGTGTGATTAAGGAGGTCACGGAAGACATCGTTGACAAATGCTTGGAAGACAGCAGGGGCATTACACAGCCCAAAAGGCATTATGAGATATTCGTAATGCCCTGATCTTGTGTTGAAGGCTGTCTTCCATTCATGTTCCGGGAAGATACAAATGAGATTGTACGCCCCACATAGGTCCAACTTTGTAAAGTTGCAAGTATTTTGGAGCAAATCAAATAGTCCAGTGATCAAAGGAATCGGATAACAATTCTTGATAGTAATGTTATTTAGGGCTCTGTAATCGATACAGGGTCTGAGACCACCTTCCTTTTTACTGACATAAAAGAAGCCAGCCCCGGCAGGAGAGGAGGAAGGGCAAATAAAGCCTTTAGCTAGGTTTTCTTGCATATATTCCTCCATGGCCTTGGTTTCAGATTTGGAGAGCAGATAAGTCTTTCCTTTAGGAAGTAGGGCTCCAGGAAAAAGGTTTATTTTTTAGTCATAAGGACGGTGAGGTGGCAACACATTAGTTGCTTTCTTAACAAAAACATCTGTAACTTCTGCATATACTGAGGGAAGATTAGAAGGAGTCTGGAGGCTGGCTATAAGGGCGTGATACAGCGGAGTAACCTTAGCTAGGCAGGAGTGAAAACAGGATTTACCCCAGGAGGCCAACTGTCCTTCAGTCCAATCGAACTGAGGATTGTGTTTACGTAGCCAAGGAAGACCAAGGATAACTGGTTGTTCAGGAAAATGAATGACATTGAACTGCAATTGTTCGGTATGTAGGACTCCCACAGTCATGGTTAGGGGTCTTGATTCAAATGGATTAATCCTGATCCAAGGGGAGTGCCATCAAGAGTAGTTATTTTAAGAAATTGTTTTTTTCTGAAGAAGAGGCAACCCTGCATGAATCAATAAATGGTGATCCAGAAAATTTCCAGCTGCCCCTGAATCAATAAAGTCTTGAGCATGGACAGAATTCTGAAGAAAGGTAAGGGTAACAGGTACCAGGATCTGAGAAGAGTGAGGGGAATTAGTAGTGGCTACGCTTAGAGGTACCCCACATTTATCCTCTAAGCGTTGGCTTTTCCCGACAGTATATAACAATTCTTGAGTTAATGTGAATTAGAGCCACAACAGAAGCATCGTCTCAATCTCCTTCTTTTCTGTCTTTCAGATTCAGAGGGCTTAAGGGAAGAGAGATCCATGGGTTCATCTTCAGAGGTAACTGGAGGTGCTGAAGAAGTAGAGGATAGTCTAGAGACTGCACAAGTAGGAGGACGAGAGGAAAGGATTCTGCGAGTTCTCTCTCTCAGCTTGTCTCTCCTGAAAACGAAAATCCAAACTGATACAAAGTGTTATGAATTTATCCAAGGAAGATGGAACATCACGATAAGTGAGCTCGTCCTTGATACGCTCATGCAGGTCTCTCTTGAAGGGTGCTTTGAGAGCATTGCCATCCCAACTGGTTTCATGTGCCAAAGTGAGAAACTCGATGGCGTATTGTGCCACAGATCTATTGCTCTGGCAGAGATTCAAGAGAGAGTACACTGCAGCAGAAGTGCGGCTGGAGGTACCAAATATGGAAGATAATGCAGAAATGAAGGCATCAGCATTGTTCAGGAGTTGAGTGCTCTGTTCCAAAGCGGGAGAGACTCAGGCTAGGGCCTTCTCTTTCAATAAAGAAATTATAAAAGTGACCTTTGACTGATGAGATTGGAAGGTGTGAGGATCATTGCGGAAGTGTAGCCTGCACTGGTTGAGAAAACCACTTCAGTCGGTAGTACCATCATACTTGTCAGGCAACGGTATCCGGGGCATACTTCCAAAAACAGGGGGGGGGGGAGTTGCAGCACTAGCAGCAGGGACCAGCTGTGTAATAACAGGAGCAGGTTTTTTTTTCTGTAACTAGTGAGGAGAGCATAGCAGATAAGGGCCCCTAGTTATCAATGTCTGTCTGACTTGATCCGACAGTGCGGATCAGGTCCGACAGACATTGCTGAATACGGCAAGCAATACGCTTGCCGTATTCAGCATTACATCAGCAGCTCACAAGAGCTGCTGGTGCAACGCCGCCCCCTGCAGATTCGCGGCCAATGGGCCGCCAGCAAGGGGGTGTCAATCAACCCGATTGTACTAGATCGGGTTGATTTCCGGTGATGTGTGTCTGCCTGCTCAGAGCAGGCGGACAGGTTATGGAGCAGCGGTCTTTGTGACCGCTGCTTCATAACTGGTGTTACTGGTGAGCCTGCAGGCTCGCCAGAAACACAGGGCATCAAGCTCCATACGGAGCTTGATACATATGCCCCATAGTCTCAAGTTTAGAATCCACATTCTGCAAGTGTATGGCGTGGGTTCCCAGGGTCTGTCCCTGAAGATAGACTGCTCTTACTACCTCATTTGGGTCAATGGCCCAAGTTTAATGTAATGCTGATGGGATATTTCCCTATCAGAGCAAACTTGGCCAGTAGTCTTCTTATCCCGACGTCAAGTGGAAGGATAAGAAAATATCCCAGAACAAAGTGAGTTTAAGAAATGAGGTAAGCATTTCCTCAATAAGATTGAGGCAGAGAATGGTCAGAGACAGGCAGAGTTCGGCAACAGAAAGGCAATCCAACAGTATAGCAGTTCAGGGGTAAACTAATAGAAATGTCAGGAAAAGGCAGAGGTCAGCAACAAAAGATAATCCAGAAGTTTAGCAGCTCAGGGGTAAACCAGGCAGAGTAGTCAGACAGGCAGAGTTCAGGAATGATAAGGCAATCCAGCAATTCAAGGGTTAAACAGGCAGACTAGTCAGACAGGCAGAGTTCAGTAACGATAAGCCAATCCAGCAATTCAATTAATAAAGCACCTAGGAGCACACACAGTAACACCTATACTTGGGCAATGAATGCAGGAAACAGAGGTACTTACATAGGGATAGATTCACGCCAGGGAGGGCACCCAGCTGCAATCAGGACCGGCATCAGAGTAACTTGACATGCGGCGATGACGTCATCACCGCTGGCCAGAAGCAACGGCCATGACAATAGAGGGAAGCGGCGGCCGGAACCAGAGCAGCATGACAGTCATAAGGTTCCTTAGCTGATTGTCAGTGTGCTAACCAGTATGAAACTATCTGCTGAAGTTTAACCTTTGAGAGATGGTTGGTTTGGACAAAGATGAAAGCATCATTTCATTATTTGGTCTAAGCAGCATAAAGGCCTAAATTCAATAAAACATTTTAGTTAAACTATTATCTAATTAGGAGAAAAAACTTTCTGCAACATTGCAAGTTGATAATTGTACCCACCCCTTAATTCAACCACAAGTTGACAGTCACTTTCCATTAAAACCAATAGAGAAGCATCTATCTAGTAACCATTCTTCTCTTAGGTAATAGAACAAGACCCATTGTGCAGGATACCAGCAGTTTACAAATAGTGAGAAACAACCATGAGATCATAAACTCTAGGGCACAAGAGTCTTTATTAACTGTGTATGCTGGATTTAAGTGTTGTCAATAAATCCTGACCACACCTGTAAAACAATCTGAATTGCCCATGGACAGTCCTAGAGATTGCCAAGACACTTTTTATTATTCACCATAATAAAACAGACATAAATATTTTACAATTACATTCATGTACATAATCAATTAAACAATTCTGCAATTGTATTTCCAAATTGATGCTGTTGTTTCATGTGCAAGATATCAGCAATTGGGCATCCCCCAACCAACTATACATATTCATTGCCATGAAGATCCACTAAAAAAAGTGTGGGAAATGTAGGTGATATGATACTCAATGAATATCAAACATAGGAGTTGATCACAATCCTTTAGAACAAATTTATCAAATTATTTATCTACAACAATCCCCATAGACATTAATGATATTTTTCTGTTGCAAATTATTAGATACGTTTTTCTACAGGTTTGTGATTTACCTCATTGTCTTACCTTTACAAGTGCCTCAAGCAACAATATGGGGGTCTATAAATTTAGCCCAATGTCTTTAGTTAGCCTTGTGGGGTTTTTTTTTTTTTTGGAGGGGGGTTCCTGAAAAGTGTGTTAAGACACTGGTATTAGTTTAATAAAACCAAGAAAGATTGGCACATTTTGAATTTTATTTGAATTTAGCATATAATTTTGGATAGAAAAGATGTCAACATAGTAAATATATATTCTGTAATGTGTCTCACATATAAATGATTATTAGCGGCATAAAATGTTGAATTATGATATAAACAAAAATCTTTTTTCTTTTTTCATTAGTGCTCTGTAGACACTGAAGTGCTTGTCATTATCTGTATCACTTCTGTTCTATTATTCAAATTGTTCTTACATACACTGGTAAAAGAAACATATAATTTATATTATTAAATGGACATAAAATGAAAGAGTATGTGTGGGCTTTGTAGCAATATCATAGCATTTTAACAAACTTTACAGTATATTTTTTTTATTTTTTTTTAAATACAATTTGTTTTAAAATTCAAATATTAACACAATGTGCATACTCTGAGTGTAAATCTCAGAGATGAGAAAAGTTCAGATTGTTGCATAAACTCTGTTGATTAAGTATGCAGATAGGGGTCACAAACCAAAAAATTATTTCATTTTAGATATTTCATTGTTATATAACTTGAAAACCATTACATATGAACACTGTATGAAGTAAAGCATTTCTGCCTGTTGAGCTGCTACTACAACATATGCTAGTTTACCTGTATGAAAAAATTTTAATTCTTCTGTAAAAAGTACTGCAGCCCTGATTTGTGGAAGACAGACAGATAGATATAGATAGATAGATGGATAGATGGATAGATGGATAGATGGATAGATAGATAGATAGATAGATAGATGATAGGTAGATAAATCATTTAAGCAGTAGTTTATGGAGACAAAGGGCAGAATTCAAGTTTTATTAATTTAAACATACTATACATTATATATATATATATATATATATATATATATATATATATATATATATATATATATATATATATATATATATATATATATATATATATATATATATATATATATATATATATATATATATATATATATATACATACTAGTCCTAAAGCCCGTGTACACTGGCCATTTTTTGCAGTACAGCTGTCCCACCCCTTGCTCTCTCTCTATCCCCCTTCTATTTTGCTCTCTCATTCTCTCCTCTCTTTTGCTCTCTCTTCCTCCCCTCTCTTTTACTCTCTCTCTCTCCCCCCTCTCTTTCTCTTGTAAGGTGTATCCAGTCCACGGATCATCCTTTACTTGTGGGATATTCTCATTCATTCCCAATAGGAAGTTGCAAGAGGACACCCACAGCAGAGCTGTTATATAGCTCCTCCCCTAACTGCCATATCCAGTCATTCTCTTGCAACTCTCAACACGCATGGAGGTAGTAAGAGAGAGTGGTGAAATATAGTTAGTTTTTTATCTTCAATCAAAAGTTTGTTATTTTAAATGGTACCGGAGTTGTACTATTTTATCCCAGGCAGTAAATAGATGATCTTAGCAGGTTGTAACTAAGATCCATTGCTGTTCTCACATATGTCTGAGGAGAGAGGTAACTTCAGCGGGAGAATGGCGTGCAGGTTACTCTGCTATGAGGTATGTGCAGTTACAATTTTTTCTAGAAATGGAAATTGCTAGAAAATGCTGCTGATACCGGATTAATGTAAGTTAAGCCTGAATACAGTGATTTAATAGCGAGTGGTATCATGCTTACTCGCAGGGGTAATACCCTTATAAAATTGCAATATAAAACGTTTGCTGGCATGTTTAATCATTTTTATATATGCTTTGGTGATAAAACTTTTTTGGGGCCTAGTTTTTTGCCTACAAACAGTTTCCTGAGGCTTTCCACTGTTGTAGTATAAAAGTTACAGTTGTTGCAGTTAAAATTTCAAACTGTGACATCCAGCTTCCCTCAGGAGTCCCCTGTATGCTATAGGACATCTCTAAAGGGCTCAAAGGCTTTCCAAAGTCGTTTATTGGGGAAGGTAGGGCCACAGCAAGCTGTGGCAGTTTGTTGTGTCTGTTAAAAAATGTCTATATCGTTTTTTTTATCCTTTTTTTTTAATTAAGGGGTTAATCATCCATTTGCAAGTGGGTGCAATGCTCTGTTAACTTATTACATACACTGTAAAAATTTCATTTGATTTACTGCCTTTTTTCACTGTTTTTCAAATTTTGATAAAATTTGTTTCTCTTAAAGGCACAGTACCGTTTTTTTATATTTGCTTGTTAACTTGATTTAAAGTGTTTTCCAAGCTTGCTAGTCTCATTGCTAGTCTGTACAAACATGTCTGACATAGAGGAAACTCCTTGTTCATTATGTTTAAAAGCCATGGTGGAACCCCCTCTTAGAATGTGTACCAAATGTACTGATTTCACTTTAAGCAATAAAGATCATATTCTGTCTTTAAAAAAAATAAATCACCAGAGGAATCTGACGAGGGGGAAGTTATGCCGACTAACTCTCCCCATGTGTCAGATCCTTTGACTCCCGCTCAAGGGACTCACGCTCAAATGGCGCCAAGTACATCTAGGGCGCCCATAGTGATTACTTTACAAGACATGGCGGCAGTCATGGATAATACACTGTCAGCGGTATTAACCAGACTACCTGAATTTAGAGATAAGCGAAATAGCTCTGGGGTTAGACGAAATGCAGAGCATACTGGCGCTTTAAGAACCATGTCTGATACTGCCTCACAATATGCAGAAGCTGAGGAAAGAGAGCTTCAGTCTGTGGGTGATGTTTCTGACTCAGGAAAGATACCTGATTCTGATATTTCTACATTTAAATTTAAAGGGACACTGAACCCAAATTTTTTCTTTTGTAATTAAGAAAGAGCATGCAATTTTAAGCAACTTTCTAATTTGCTCCTATTATCAATTTTTCTTCATTCTCTTGCTATCATTATTTGAAAAAGAAGGCATCTAAGCTTTTTTTTTTGTTTCAGTACTTTTTTTACAGCACTTTTTTATTGGTGGATGAATTTATCCACCAATCAGCAAGGACAACCCAGGTTGTTCACCAAAAATGGGCCGGCATCTAAACGTACATTCTTGCATTTCAAATAAAGATACCAAGAGAATGAAGAAAATTTGATAATAGGAGTAAATTAGAAAGTTGCTTAAAATTTCATGCTCAATCTGAATCACGAAAGAACATTTTTGGGTACAGTGTCCCTTTAAGCTTGAACACCTCCGCGTGTTTCTCAGGGAGGTTTTAGCTGCTCTGAATGACTGTGATACAATTGCAGTGCCAGAGAAATTGTGTAGGCTGGATAAATACTTTGCAGTGCCGGTGTGTACTGATGTTTTTCCAATACCTAAAAGATTTACAGAAATTATTAATAAGGAATGGGATAGACCAGGTGTGACGTTCTCTTCCCCTCCTATTTTTAGAAAAATGTTTCCAATAGACGCCACCACACGGGACTTATGACAGACAGTTCCTAAGGTGGAGGGAGCAGTTTCTACTTTAGCAAAGGGTACTACTATCCCTGTCGAGGACAGTTGTGCTTTTTTAGATCCAATGAATAAAAAATTAGAAGGTTACCTTAAGAAAATGTTTATTCAATAAGGTTTTATCCTACAGCCCCTTGCATGCATTGCTCCTGTCACTGCTGCTGCGGCGTTCTGGTTTGAGTCTCTGGAAGAGGCTTTACAGGTAGCGACTCCATTGGATGAAATACTTGGCAAGCTTAGAGCACTTAAGCTAGCCAATTCCTTTGTTTTCTGATGCCATTGTTCATTTGACTAAACTAACGGCTAAGAATTCTGGTTTTGCTATACAGACGCGCAGGGCGCTATGGCTTAAATCATGGTCAGCTGACGTGACTTCAAAATCTAAGCTGCTTAACATTCCCTTCAAGGGGCAGACCCTATTCGGGCCTGGTTTGAAGGAGATTATTGCTGATATCACTGGAGGAAAAGGTCATGCCCTTCCTCAGGACAGGTCCAAATCAAGGGCCAAACAGTCTAATTTTCGTGCCTTTCGAAACTTCAAGGCAAGTGCGGCATCAACCTCCTCTAATGCAAACAAGAGGGAACTTTTGCTCAGTCCAAGACGGTCTGGAGACCAAACCAGACCTGGGACAAAGGTAAGCAGGCCAAAAAGCCTGCTGCTGCCTCTAAGACAGCATGAAGGAACGGCCCCCTATCCGGTAACAGATCTAGTAGGGGGCAGACTTTCGCTCTTCGCCCAGGCGTGGGCAAGAGATGTCCAGGGTCCCTGGGTGTCGGAAATTATATCCCAGGGATATCTTCTGGACATCAAAGCTTCCCCCCCAAAAGGGAGATTTCACCTTTCACAATTATCTGCAAACCAGATAAAGAGAGGCATTCTTACACTGTGTACGAGACCTCCTAGTTATGGGAGTGATCCATCCAGTTCCAAAGGAGGAACAGGGACAGGGTTTTTACTCAAATCTGTTTGTGGTTCCCAAAAAAGAGGGAATCTTCAGAACAATTTTGGATCTAAAGATCTTAAACAAATTCCTCAGAGTTCCATCATTCAAGATGGAAACTATTCATACCATCCTACCTATGATCCAGGAGGGTCAATATATGACTACAGTGGATTTAAAGGATGCTTATCTTCACATTCCGATAACAAAGATCATCATCGGTTTCTCAGGTTTGCCTTTCTAGACAGGCATTACCAGTTTGTAGCTCTTCCCTTTGGATTAACTACAGCCAGAAGAATCTTTACGAAGGTTCTAGGGTTGCTTCTGGCGGTCCTAAGGCCGCGGGGCATAGCAGTGGCCCCTTATTTAGACGACATCCTGATACAGGCGTCAAACTTCCAAATTGCCAAGTCTCATATGGACATAGTACTGGCATTTCTGAGATCGCATGGGTGGAAAGTGAATGAGGAAAAGAGTTCTCTATCCCCACTCACAAGAGTTTCTTTCCTAGGGACTCTGATAGATTCTGTAGAAATGAAAATTTACCTGACGGAGTCCAGGTTATCAAAGCTTCTAAATTCCTGCCGTGTTCTTCATTCTATTCTGCGCCCTTCGGTGGCTCAGTGCATGGAAGTAATCAGCTTAATGGTAGCGGCAATGGACATAGTGCCATTTGCACGCCTACATCTCAGACCGCTGCAACTATGCATGCTCAGTCAATGGAACAGGGATTACACAGATTTGTCCCCTCTACTAAATCTGGATCAAGAGACCAGGGATTCTCTTCTCTGGTGGCTATCTCGGGTCCATCTGTCCAAAGGTATCACCTTTCGCAGACCAGATTGGACAATTGTAACAACAGATGCCAGCCTTCTAGGTTGGGGTGCAGTCTGGAACTCCCTGAAGGCTCAGGGATCGTGGACTCAGGAGGAGACACTCCTTCCAATAAATATTCTGGAAGAGCGATATTCAATGCTCTTCAGGCTTGGCCTCAGCAACTCTGAGGTACATCAGATTTCAGTTGGACAACATCACAACTGTGGCTTACATCAACCATCAAGGGGGAACAAGAAGTTCCCTAGCGATGTTAGAAGTCTCAAATATAATTCGCTGGGCAGAGACTCACTCTTGCCACCTATCAGCTATCCATATCCCAGGTGTAGAGAACTGGGAGGCGGATTTTTTAAGTCATCAGACTTTTCATCCGGGAGAGTGGGAACTCCATCCGGAGGTGTTTGCACAATTGATTCATCGTTGGGGCAAACCAGTACTGGATCTCATGGCGTCTCGCTAGAATGCCAAGCTTCCTTGTTACGGATCCAGGTCCAGGGATCCCAAGGCTACGCTAATAGATGCTCTAGCAGCGCTCTGGTCTTTCAACCTGGCTTATGTGTTTCCACCATTTCCTCTACTCCCTCGACTGATTGCCAAGGTCAAGCAGGAGAGAGCATCAGTGATTTTGATAGCGCCTGCGTGGCCACGCAGGACCTGGTATGCAGATCTGGTGGACATGTCATCCTTTCCACCATGGACTCTGCCTCTGAGACAGGACCTTCTACTTTAGGGTCCTTTCAACCATCCAAATCTAATTTCTCTGAGACTGACTGCCTGGAGATTGAATGCTTGATTTTATCAAAGCGTGGCTTCTCCAAGTCAGTCATTGATACCTTAATACAGGCACGAAAGCCAGTCACCAGAAAAATTTACCATAAAATATGGCGTACATATCTTTATTGGTGTGAATCCAAGGGTTAGGATTCCCAGGATATTATCTTTTCTCCAAGATGGTTTGGAAAAAGGATTGTCAGCTAGTTCCTTAAAATGACAGATTTCTGCTCTGTCTATTCTTTTGCACAAGCGTCTGGCAGATGTTCCAGATGTTCAGGCATTTTGTCAGGCTTTGGTTAGAATCAAGCCTGTGTTTAAACCTGTTGCTCCCCCATGGAGCTTAAATTTGGTTCTTAAGGTTCTTCAAGGAGTTCCGTTTGAACCTCTTCATCCCATAGATATCAAACTTTTATCTTGGAAAGTTCTGTTTTTGGTAGCTATTTCCTCGGCTCGTAGAGTCTCCGAGTTATCTGCTTTACAATGTGATTCTCTTTATCTGATCTTCCATACGGATAAGGTAGTCCTGCGTACCAAACCTGGGTTTTTACCTAAGGTGGTATCTAACAAGAATATCAATCAAGAGATTGTTGTTCCATCCTTGTGTCCTAATCCTTCTTCAAAGAAGGAACGTCTATTACACAATCTGGACGTGGTTCGTGCTTTAAAGTTTTACTTACAAGCTACTAAAGATTTTTGTCAAACATCTGCTTTGTTTGTTGTCTACTCTGGACAGAGGAGAGGTCAAAAGGCTTCGGCAACCTCTCTTTCTTTTTGGCTAAGAAGCATAATCCGCTTACGCTTAGCCTATGAGACTGCTGGCCAGCAGCCTCCTGAAGGGATTACAGCTCATTCTACTAGAGCTGTGGCTTCCACTTGGGCCTTTAAAAATGAGGCTTCAGTTGAACAGATTTGCAAGGCGGTGACTTGGTCTTCGCTTCATACTTTTTCAAAATTCTACCAATTTGATACTTTTGCTTCTTCGGAGGCTATTTTTGGGAGAAAGGTTTTACAAGCAGTGGTACCTTCCATTTAAGTACCTGCCTTGTCCCTCCCTTCATCTGTGTACTTTAGCTTTGGTATTGGTATCCCACAAGTAATGGATGATCCGTGGACTGGATACACCTTACAAGAGAAAACACAATTTATGCTTACCTGATAAATTTATTTCTCTTGTGGTGTATACAGTCCACAGCCCGCCCTGTCATTTTAAGGCAGGTAATTTTTTAATTTAAACTACAGTCACCACTGCACCATATGGTTTCTCCTTTCTTTGCGTGTTTTCGGTCGAATGACTGGATATGGCAGTTAGGGGAGGAGCTATATAACAGCTCTGCTGTGGGTGTCCTCTTGCAACTTCCTGTTGGGAATGAATGAGAATATCCCAAAAGTAATGGATGATCCGTGGACTGGATACACCACAAGAGAAATAAATTTATCAGGTAAGCATAAATTGTGTTTTTGCTCTCTCCCCCTCTCTTTTGCTCTCTCTCCTCCCTCTCTTTTACTCTCTCTCTCCTCCCTCTCTTTTGCTCTCTCTCTCCACCCTCTCTTTTGCTCTCTCTCTTCCCCCTCTCTTTTGCTCTCTATCTCCCCCCTCTCTTTTGCTCTCTCTCTCCCCCTCTCTTTTCCTCTCTCTCTCCCCCCTCTCTTTTGCTCTCTCTCCCCCTCTTTTGCTGTCACTCTCTCACTCTCTTTTTCTCTCTCTCTCTCCCCCTCTTTTGCTGTCTCTCACCCCCTCTTTTGCTGTCTCTCTCCCTCTCTTTTGCTCTCTCTCTTCCCCCCTCTCATTTGGTCTCTCTCTCTCCTCTCGTTTGCTCTCTTTCTCCTCTCGTTTTCTCTCTCTCTCCTCTCGTTTGCTGTTTCTCTCCCTCTCTTTTGCTCTCTCTCCCCCTCTCTTTTGTGCTCTCTCCCCCTCTCTTTTTCACTCTATCCCCCTCTCTTTTGCGCTCCCTCCCCCCTCTCTTATGTGCTCTCTCCCCCCTCTCTTTTGTGCTCTCTCCCCCCTCTCTTTTGCGCTCTCTCCCCCCTCTCTTTTGCGCTCTCTCCCCTCTCTTTTGCGCTCTCTCCCCCTCTCTTTTGCGCTCTCTCCCCCTCTCTTTTGTGCTCTCTCCCCTTCTATTTTGTACTCTCTCCCCCTCTCTTTTGTGCTCTCTCCCCCTCTCTTTTGTTGTGATATCCCTTTAAGACTCACAACCTCTAAGTACTTCCTCCCTATTTAAGGAAGTACTATTACCTCAGTCAGGGCCGGAAAATTGAAGTTGATCTTATTCAGGTCTTGACTTCTCTCCTTGCGATATCCGCTGGGTATCAGCTGTTACTTTGCCTTGCATCCTAACCTTAGACCGGTAGCCTCATCTGGATTCCTACGCCTACCGGAACTTCATCCCCACGCACGCCGAAGTCGCGCTCACACTAAGCGGTCACCGGATCTCAACGCTGCCAGCTCTCACCTTGTCAGCTCTCATTCAGTGGTTCTGCCGCTCTCCACGCTACATTCTCTGCTGCACTTGAAGGGATAAGAACCGCTCTCCACGCACAACTTGGTATGGTTATTACCCATATAGTAGTCTCTATTATCTGACTCCTTATGTTTGTCTCCCTATGTTTGGATACTTAACCTAAGTTACCTGCACTATTCTGGGATATTAGCGTGATTGTTTTGGACTGTAAATATTTTATCTGTGTGACTGTGTGAGTGCGTGAATTTACTGCTGACCTTAACAAAATCAATTATCTCTGGATTTAACTATATGAAATCTACTTTCTTAAATACTGCTTAAATATTTGATATATTCAAATCTTGATTTATATATCTATCTGTTTCCAATTTCTAACAATTCATTCTATATTGTCCCTTATCTATCTTTCAATTACAAAAGTAATGTCTCACCTTGTATAAGCAAGTTAAACAAGCCATTTTTACCTGCTTAAAACAAGAATAGAGCAACAAAACCTTTATTTTTTACTCTTTAGAAATATATCTTTAAAAGTGATTGTATTCATCACAGAATTTTCAGGCCAAATAAGGTTATAGACCTGTATATATTTAAATGTTATTTATGATGGATCCTAATGAAATAAAAAATGAATTTTCTAATATCCATCAGAAATTGGAATATCTAGCCAGGGCCTTAACTGAGGTACAAACAGAAAATAAAGCTCTCAAAACTCTAGTAAAAGAATGTTTGCCAGTGAAAGGTTCAGAAGTCCCTGAACCTCATATCCATTACCCACAACCCTTTACTGGTAAACGAAGCGAGTTCAGAGACTTTAAAAATGCTTGCAAACTCCTTTTCTCACTTAGGCCTAAAACCTATCATACAGAAAGTATCAAGGTCTGTACAACTTTCTCTTTCCTCCAGGGGGAGTCTCGCTCATGGGCTAACAGATATTTTGAGAGTGACCATCCTATACTTGATTCCTTAGAAGAATTTTTTCTGGCTATGACAGCCTTATATGAGGATTCCCACACTCAGATAACGGCTGAAACAAAATTAAGATCTCTAAAGCAGGGTAAAAGGAACGTCAAAGAATATATCACTGAGTTCCAAATGTGGATAGATGATTCCAAATGGAACGAAATTAGTTTAAAAAACCAATTCAGATTGGGATTGTCGGAAGCATTAAAAGATGAGTTGTCCCGTTTGGAGATGCCTGAATCTCTAAACGGACTCATGAAATTAAGCACAACCCTGGACCGCAGACTGCGCGAAAGGAAGGCTGAAAGAGCTTCATATGACACTGCACCGAGGCGTCCTTACCACTATACCTCAAACATGGAAAAGGTTGCTTCAAATCAGACTCCAATGGAGATTGGAGCCATAAAGGGTCCTCTAACACCCGAAGAAAAAGCCAGACGCAGATCTGAGAATCTTTGTCTTTACTGTGGGCAAAAAGAACATTCAGTTACCAATTGCCCAATACTTCAAAGACAGAAGAAGGGTAAGAATCAGTTCAGACATAATATTTTGCATTTCACACAAAATCCTCAACTGACTCTTATCCTTTCTTTACAGTGGGATCAGAAAAACGTACGTTTTAACGCTTTGATCGATTCTGGGGCATCCGGAAATTATATAGATTATTCCTATGTTAAACTTAATAAAATCCCTATTGTTTGCAAATCACATCCTTTCTCTGTTAAACTCATTGATGGTTCACTCATACAACATGGCCCCATTACACACCAGACAATCCCTCTATTAGTAACTACTGACAATGGGCATACTGAATATCTATCTTTTGATCTAATACCTATCCACATGCATACTCTCATTTTAGGTTTCACATGGTTACAAAAACATAACCCCAGCATAGACTGGTCATCTACACAGGTAACATTAGAATCTTCATTCTGTTTAAAGACCTGTTTCCCATTTCAGTTAATTTCTGCTATAGAACATGAATTGACAGAAATTTATCAGGACCTGGCAGAGGTGTTTAATCTAAAAGAAGCAGAAAATCTCCCACCTCATAGGAAGTTTGACTGCCCAATTGATATAATACCCGGGTCTCAAATACCTCACGGTAAAATATACCCTCTATCACAAGAAGAATTGATATACCTACGGTCATATCTTGATGAAAATCTCCGTAAAGGATTTATCTCTCACTCAACATCCCCAGCTGCTGCTGGAATGTTCCTACTACGTAATAAAGATGGTACAATAAGACCAATTATTGACTATAGAGCCTTAAATGAAATAACAATTAAAAACAGGTACACCTTACCACTAATACCGGAACTTCTAGAACGGTTAAATGAAGCTACTATATATTCAATACTGGATCTTAAGGGGGCTTATAACCTGATACGTATGAAAGAAGGACACGATTGGAAAACCGCCTTTAGAACGCGTTATGGACTTTTCCAATATAATGTAATGCCTTTTGGTCTAAGCAATGCTCCCGCAACCTATCAGCATTTTATTAACGAAATATTCCATGATCTAATGGATATCTGTGTCATCATATATTTAGATGATATCTTGATATACTCTAAGTCTCCCACGGAACACGAAAAAAACGTGAGATGGGTGCTTACACGTCTTAAAGAGCATAAACTCTATGCAAAATTAGAAAAATGTGTCTTCCATGTCTTTAAGATAAAATTTTTGGGTAACATAATAACCCCTAACAAAATACAAATGGATCCTGAAAAAGTATCTGCCATTAAGGATTGGCCTACACCCACTACAGTGAAATCGTTACAACGCTTCATAGGTTTCACGAATTTCTACCGAAAATTTATCAAGGATTTCTCTTCAGTAGTTAGACCGTTAACACAGATAACTAGTGTTAATCAAAGATTCAAATGGTCTGAAAAAGCCCAAGAAACTTTTGATAAACTTAAAGAGTTATTTACTACAGCTCCAATTCTATCATTACCTAACTTTGATCTACAATTCCAACTCGAAGTGGATGCCTCTAATACAGGCATAGGAGCCATACTCTCCCAGCAGAATAAAGACCATAATGAAATCCACCCTATAGCCTTTTATTCAAGAACTCTTACTAGTGCAGAATGTAACTACAGTGTGGGAGACAAAGAACTCCTAGCAATAAAGAGCTCATTGGAACAATGGAGACATCTCTTAGAAGGATCAAAGATCCCGTTCATTATTTTTACTGATCACAAAAATCTTGAATACTTGAAAAAGAACAAAACTTTAACGGCCAGGCAAGCACGATGGTCATTATTTTTGGATCGTTTTGATTTTGTATTTACCTATAAACCTGGTAGTCAAAAATCTAAAGCCGATGCTTTATCCCGTATACATGAAATACTTCCTCATGAACCACCTAATTTTACTATCTCTCCAGAAAAAATCATAGGTAATCTGACGCCCATAGAACAAGAAGTTCACACAGCCTTAAAACAAGATTCAATACCCCTCAAGGATTGCTCTAAAGATCCTCAAACTGGACTCTTTTACCATAACACTCAATTATATATACCAGAGAGTATCAGAACATCAATTCTCTCACACACCTATGATGATACCATATCCGGTCATCCAGGAATTCAAAAAACCATTGACCTCACCAGACGAAGATTCTGATGGCCTGGCATGAATAAATTCATCTATGATTATGTATCTGGGTGTGAGAATTGCTCCCAAAACTAATTAGTTCACAAAAGACCCATTGGTTTACTCACACCTCTGCCTATTCCAGATAAACCATGGAGTACTATAGCCATGGATTTCATAGTAGAATTACCCATTTCACAACAGTATAACACTATCATGGTAATAGTTGACCATTTAACCAGACTGGCACACTTTATCCCTCTTAAGGGATTACCCACAGCCATAACAACGGCTAAAGTCTTTCATGAACAGGTTGTCAGATTACATGGATTACCTTCTAACATAATTACTGATAGGGGAACCCAATTCACTTCCTCTTTCTGGAGATCCCTATGTAAGTTGTTAAAAATAGACCACCGTTACACCACTGCTTTCCATCCCCAGACAAATGGGCTGACCGAAAGACTTAACCAGACCATAGAACAATTTCTACGTTGTTATATCTCACATCTCCAAGACGACTAGACGGTATTTCTCCCCATGGCCGAATTTACATATAACAATTCAATAAGTGCTTCTATCAAAACATCACCCTTTTTTGCAACTTATGGTTTTCACCCTAACACCATATCCCTATCTAACAAAACAGTAAATTCACCCACAGCAACAGAATTTACATCCAACCTTCAAGAAAGATTACTCATACTAAAGACACATCTATATGAAGCCAAAGAATATCAAAAGACATACTATGACCAGAAACATAGAATAGGACCTGAATATAAAATTGGGGACTTAGTACTCCTATCAACAAAAAATCTTAAGCTTCATGTTCCAAGTAAAAAACTTGCGAACCAGTTCTTGGGACCTTACCCAATAGAACGGGTGATCAATTCCAATGTAGTCAAGCTCAAACTACCTAAAGATTACAAGATACATCCCTCTTTCCATATCTCATTGTTAAAACCATACCCAACAATAACTCACACTTTGGACAATCCTCCACCTCCTATTATGGTGGATCATCAAGAAGAATTTGAGGTGGAATCTATACTAGATTCCAGGATACATAGGCACAAATTAGAATACCTCATTAAATGGAAGGGTTACGGTTCTGAGGACAACTCTTGGCACATTCAATCTGAAGTCCATTCACCCCGTTTAGTTAAGGCTTTTCATAGGAAATACCCTCTCAAACCACATCCGGAATTCCCGGGGGTGATTCCCTGAGAAGGGGGACATGTGATATCCCTTTAAGACACACAACCTCTAAGTACTTCCTCCCTATTTAAGGAAGTACTATTACCTCACTCAGGGCCTGAAAATTGAAGTTGATCTTCACTTTAATTGTGTTCTCTGTGAATTACCTTTTGCTGCCTTTGTGTTGCTATTATTCAGGTCTTGACTTCTCTCCTTGCAATATCCACTGGGTATCAGCTGTTACTTTGCCTTGCATCCTAACCTTAGACTGGTAGCCTCATCTGGATTCCTACGCCTACCGGAACTTTATCCTCACGCACGCCGAAGTTGCGCTCACACTAAGCGGTCACCGGATCTCAACGCTGCCAGCTCTCACCTTGTCAGCTCTCATTCAGTGGTGCAGCCGCTCTCCACGCTACATTCTCTGATGCACTTGAAGGGATAAGAACAGCTCTCCACGCACAACTTGGTATCGTTATTACCCCTATAGTAGTCTCTATTATCTGACTCCTTATGTTTGTCTCCCTAAGTTTGGATACTTAACCTAAGTTACCTGCACTATTCTGGGATATTAGCGTGATTGTTTTGGACTGTAAATATTTTATCTGTGTGACTGTGTGAGTGCGTGAAGTTACTGCTGACCTTAACAAAATCAATTATCTCTGGATTTAACTATATGAAATCTACTTTCTTCTCATCAAGTACATGAAAGAGACATTATTCTTATTTGTAAATACCAGATACCTCAGTACTGCTTAAATATTTGATATATTCAAATCTTGATTTATATATCTATCTGTTTCCAATTTCTAACAATTCATTCTATATTGTCCCTTATCTATCTTTCAATTACAAAAGTAATGTCTCACCTTGTATAAGCAAGTTAAACAAGCCATTTTTACCTGCTTAAAACAAGAATAGAGCAACAAAACCTTTATTTTTTACTCTTTAGAAATATATCTTTAAAAGTGATTGTATTCATCACATTTGTGCTCTCTCCCCCCTCTCTTTTGTGCTCTCTCCCCCCTGTCTTTTGTGCTCTCTGCCCCTCTCTTTTGCACTCTCTCCCCCTCTCTTTTGCGTTCTCCCCCTCTCTTTTGTGCTCTCTCTCCCTCTCTTTTGTGCTCTCCCCCCCTCTCTTTTGTGCTCTCTCCCTCTCTTTTTTGTGCTCTCTCCCCCTCTCTTTTGTGCTCTCCCCCCTCTCTTTTGCTGTCTCTCAACCTCTCTTTATCTCCCCTCTTCTGCTCTAATCTCTCTATCCCCCCTTTTTAGAGCTCTCATGTCTTTGCAGTCGGCCCCGGCATCTGGCCCCGCCCGGCCCTGCCCGTGTAACGCCCGGCCCTGCCCATGCCCATGTCGCACCCGCCCGCCCACGTCACACACGCCAGGCCATGCCCACTCCACCAAGCCGGATCAGTTGAAAGGCCAGGTGTGTTTGTCCTCACGCACAGTCTCTACTGCGCATGACAGCTTGGGACAAACACACTTGGCCTTTTATTATATAGGATATATATATATATATATATATATATATATATATATATATACATATAGGGAGAAGTGCACTCACAGGAACAAACAACTGTCTCAATACCATTGTTAGCCTGTTCTATGGCTATTTACCACATGGATGCAGCTTTTTAGCCCAGTAGTACTTTTCACAGAGTAGAACTTTCCTGTAGTATATTAGTCTGATCCCGCCTATTATATACACCCACACCCACACCCACACACACACATATATATATATATATATATATATATATATAGACATACATATACAGGGGTTGAAAAACCCAGTAGTCCAGTGGTCCCAGACGACCTTGACATTTCTTTGGACGACTTAGAAAAACTGTCTGGTATTTTCAACATGGATCTGTCATTTAAACTTTAATTTTTATAAAGATTACTGTTTTCTTAAAGGCTTAACATGTTAAAACAATCCACAGCAACTAGAAAGTGCCTTAAAAACAGAAGATTACCCCTATAACTTTCTGCAGGCTAAGCTATATTGATTTTTTTATATATATACTGGCAACAAAAAGTATGTGCCATCAAAACATATATAATTTAAGTTTTTTTAATTATATAAAAATAAATAACTCCCTGTAATATGTCAAATAAACTTTAAAGTATTTGTACAGATACTTCACTCTGGCTGAATAATAAGCAAGTCAGTCAGGATGGGTGGTACAAGGGTAAAGCAAACTCTCAGCATTTGTGCACAATTTAAGTAGTCAGCAGAAAATATTTGGTATATTAAGGGAATAGTATGTATATCCTTTTTTATACAGCATAAGCTACAATTTATTTAAACAAGTTTACATTTATATGCGGCTGGAACAATTTTAAATTATGATTTTCTCATATTATGTTACTATTACTTTTTCTAATACTGCCCCACACAACAATAACATAACACTGAACTTCTCAGATCAATATTCCCAAATGATAAATAACATAAAACAAAGTATCTATAATGTTATGAATAGAAAGAGGACAATTCAATATAGAGAAGGAGGCGCTCAGCTATAAGGTGGTACACTTAATGTATTATATACTTGTATAGGTATAAGTCCACAGAAAATATAATAAAAAAGGGTGGTGTCCTGGTAGAAATCTTCACAAGAAAAAAAAAGTAAGAATTTACTGCTTAACAGCTGTTACCTCAATCATATGAGGTAAGTTGTTGGCCCAATTAGAGATGGTACACTGTGTTAATATCCCCGTCTCTGTCCTGGTGATGGTCCGTAAAGACTTTGTTGAAGAAAAGGGGGGTCCCCTTTCAGGTTTTCTTGAACTTGTGTGAATGAAGATCCTGGACTCTCTTTGGTGAAAAAGATGAAGACTGTAATTTGTCTGTGTATATTTCTTTTAAATGGTGGTAGGAATACTTGTTCTCTTCTGGATGATCCTTGGGATGGTATGCCCTCAGATGGTGAGAATTTCCATCTCCTCAAGTTGAGCAATGGGTCATAGGAGAGAAAAAAAGGCACATAGCATAATATTGTTTTAACACAACAAGAAATATTTATTAGGTGGTAGTATGCGCTTACATTAAAAAAACTCAATTGTGTATGAGGTAAGGTAAAGACATATAAAGTTGCACTGTGGTCTGTATCCTTGATTGAAACCGCTCTTGCAGTGGTATTGAAATCCAAATAGTATGGAAATAGTTCATACAAAATGCCCTTTGGATAGTTTGCGGTGTATGTATAAATAAATAAAAACACAGATTTGTCCCCAGAAATATTGTAGCTAAATTCTGTGTTGAATATCTTAAAAAGTGAAGCTTTATATTGTGCAAGTGCAATGCATATAATTAGTATAGCAGAGTTTGAGAGTTAGCCAACGTGAGAAACGGATGGCAATATAAATTTGCAAACTATGACAGTGTAAATCAGCACAAGCTAATAAGCAATAAGCAATAGGTAAGGCTTATGTAATGATAGTTCAGTGCATATGATTAGTATAGCAAGGCTTGAGAGTCAACCGGCATAAGTGATATTTAGGCAGAACAATATTGCTACTGATAACTGAGTTTAAAAGCACAACATGATGACAATAAATGAAAAGAAAAAAATCAAATAAAAGTAGATTTAAAAAGGCCCTCTCCGCCCACTGTGTGAAACCTTACGCGTTTCGAAGTCTGTTGCGACTTCTTCGTCAGAGGTAATGTGAGTGGACAGGTATGTGGATCTTGTCAATTTAAGGGTCCGTGTAGTGGGCGTGAATTTTTTCTCTAAGGGCCTGCTTTCACGCTTCTGGCATTACGTGTGACGTTATTCTCGTGGCTGCCGTCCCTAACGTGATGACGTAATGGACGTATTAGACGTCTTGGGAGTATTTTGTTAGTTGGTTGCCAAGGTAACACCGCGCTATATATTTTTTCATGCTAGAGGAATTAAGTATTAATTGCGCTTGTGATCCTCCTCTTATATTTTCTGGGAGACAAATATTTTGTATAATAAACATCATCTACAAAAATGATGGTCCGGAAATAGAATCTCTTATGGTAATCTTGTATGATATTTTTTGTCAGACAAAGACAATTGCGGTAGAAATGGGTGACATTCACTAGTTGCTTAATGGTGCATTATAACGTCTGATACCCCTAAATTTGAAGGAGACTTAAAATATATAGAATTTAGTTGTTGGGTTAAAGACTAACCTAATATCGAAGAATTTGCTTGAAATCATTAGTATTAATATATATATACACAGTAATTATTTAAAATGAGCTTATAGATGGAGGTTACCATATTAGGTGAAAAATAGATTTGCTATGGTTATACTAGCATCCTGCTGACCATTGGCTATTATTCTATAAGCTAGATCAAATTAAATGGAAAGAAAGCTACCATTGGATGACACTAGATGTCTCATCATTATACACTAACATACCCCATGAACTAGGAGTCACTGCCATGAAACAAGTACTAAGTAGCACTGATCTTGCAAATGAACATCAGGAATTTATTGTAGAGTGTATTAGATTTGTGTTGGAGAAAAATTATTTTAATGTCTCCAACCAATTCTACTTACAAATTAGTGGGACGGCAATGGGTACAACCATGGCCCCTAGCTATGTCAACCTTTATATGGGTGTATGGGAAGACACCTATATTTATCAGAACAATCCGTTTAAAGAAAATATTGTTTGGTGGGGCAGATACATCGATGACATCATACTTATCTGGGATGGCGATGTGTCTGCCTCAACCAATTTTGTAGAATATGTTAACAATAACCCTTTCAATCTGAATTTTACATCAAAAATCTCTAAAGAAAATATAGAATTCTTAGATCTTATTCTTTTTAATGACAACTCCAAAATATGTACAGAATTATATCGCAAACCAACTGACTGTAACGGTTACCTCAGAGCAGATAGCGGACACTATAAACCATGGATTAAGAATATACCGTTTGGACAATTCCAACGTATAAAAAGAAATTACACCAAAGACAGTGATTACAATAGAGAAGCTCTACAGCTCAAACAAAAATTTATACTAAAAAAAGTATCCCAAGAAATTGATGACTCTTTTAAAAAGGAAAAAACATGGAAAGAAAACAACTTCTGATATCAAACAAAGAGAAAGGCAATCTCAAACAGAACACTAAAAACAACAAAATAGGTATGGTAACCACCTACAATGAAGCAGCACCTGAAAAAAAAAGAAAATCCTCAAAAAATATTGGCCCATATTAGAACAGGACAAACTCCTAAAGAATAGTATAGGACCCACTCCCAAAATTACTTTTAGAAAAATACTTGCCTAAAACAAATATTGGCACCTACCAAATTTAGAAATACCACTCCAAAGTCAGATTGGCTTATGTCCAATACAAAAGGTTTTTTTTAAATGTAACAGGGCAAATTGCAAAGGATGTGAACATGCCTACAATAATAACAAACCCACCAAACAAATACATTCCAGTACGTTCCCTCAGAAAAGGTGCACCGTCAATACTCTTACTAATTGTAAAGGCACTTTTGTAGTTTACCTGTTGTAATGTCCTTGTCACCTTCAGTATATAGGCCTCATGAAACGTCCAGAAGGTCTAAATGTAGACATTGAGTTAGCTGCCTTTTTTTATAATAAACAAAAAACATTTATCCCAATAAAATATCGATTCACAATAAGCTTATAGAATAATAGTCAATGGTCAGCAGAATGCTAGTATAACCATAGCAAATCTATGTTTCACCTAATATGTTAACCTCCATCTATAAGCTCATTTTAAATAATTACTGTGTATATATATATTAATACTAATGATTTCAAGCAAATGCTTCGATATTAGGTTAGTCTTTTACCCAACAACTAAATTCTATATATTTTAAGTCTCCTTCAAATTTAAGGGTATCAGACGTTATAATGCACCATTAAGCAACTAGTGAATGTCACCCATTTCTACCGCAATTGTCTTTGTCTGACAAAAAATATCATACAAGATTACCATAAGAGATTCTATTTCCAGACCATCATTTTTGTAGATGATGTTTATTATACAAAATATTTGTCTCCCAGAAAATATAAGAGGAGGATCACAAGCGCAATTAATACTTAATTCCTCTAGCACGAAAAAATATATAGCGCTGTGTTACCTTGGCAACCAACTAACAAAATTCTCCCAAGATGTCTAATACGTCCATTACGTCATAACGTTAGGGACGGCAGCCGCGAGAATAACGTCACACATAACACCAGCAGCGTGAACGCAGGCCCTAAGAGAAAAAATTCACGCCCACTACACGGGCCCTTAAATTGACGAGATCCACATACCTGTCCAATAACATTACCTCTGACGAAGAAGTCGCACCAGACTTCGAAACGTTTCACACAGTGGGCGGACAGGGCCTTTTTAAATCTACTTTTAATTGATTTTTTTCTTTTCATTTATTGTCATCATGTTGTGCTTTTGTTCTGCCTAAATATCACTTATGCCGGTTGACTCTCAAGCCTTGCTATACTAATCATATGCACTGAACTAGCATTACATAAGCCTTACCTATTGCTTATTGCTTATTAGCCTGTGCTGATTTACACTGTCATCGTATTATATTGCCATCCGTTTCTCACGTTGGCTAACTCTCAAACTCTGCTATACTAATTAAATGCATTGAACTTGCACAATATAAAGCTTCACTTTTTAAGATATTCAACACAGAATTTAGCTACAAAATTTCTGGGGACAAATCAGTGTTTTTTGTATTTATTTATACATACACCGCACACTATCCAAAGGACATTTTGTATGAACTATTTCCATACTATTTGGATTTCAATACCACTGCAATAGCGGTTTCAATCAAGGATACAGACCACAGTGCAACTTTATATGTCTTTACCTTACCTCATACACGATTGAGGTTTTTTAATGTAAGTGCATACTACCACCTAATAAATATTTCTTGTTGTGTTAAAACAATATTATGATATGTGCCTTTTTTTTCTCTCCTATGACCCATTGCTCAACTTGAGGAGACGGAAATTCTCACCATCTGAGGGCATACCATCCCAAGGATCATCCAGAAGGGAACAAGTATTCCTACCACCATTTAAAACAGATATACACAGACGAATTACAGTCTTCATCTTTTTCACCAAAGAGAGTCCGGGATCTTCATTCACACAAGTTCAAGAAAACCTGAAAGGGGACACCCCCTTTTCTTCAACAAAGTCTTTACGGACCATCACCAGGACAGAGACGGGGATATTAACACAGTGTACCATCTCTAATTGGGCCAACAATTTACCTCATATGATTGAGGTAACAGCTGGTAAGCAATAAATTCTTACTTGACTGATTATTTTCTTGTGAAGATTTCTACCAGGACACCACCCTTTTTTATTATATTTTCTGTGGACTTATACCTATACAAGTATATAATACATTAAGTGTACCACCTTATAGCTGAGCGCCTCCTTCTCTGTATTGAATTGTCCTCTTTCTATACATACATTTACAGAGTCAGGGGTACTCTGTTTCAATACAGAGGCAGCACGCTATCTCCTTTTAGTCCTCACACACCTTCATAGGACTACCATTTGACATCTAAGTATTAGCTCGCCACACATATTAGGAGTCATTTCCTTTTATATAACTAATAATCTTGATCTAGCGCTGGTAACTTCTTTCTCATTTATATCTATAATGTTACATTCAGATTGAATCCCCATAATCTGATCAGTATAAAATAGGCCTTGCCTGAAAAAGATGATAGTTAAAAGTTTGTCTATAGTAGAGGTGGGTTCTACACTTTAATGTCTTATGGCTAGATTACAAGTTCGGCGTTAGCTTTAAAAAGCAGCGTTAAGGGGTCCTAACGCTGCTTTTTAACGCCCGCTGGTATTACAAGTCTGGCAGGTACAGGTGTACTGCTCACTTTTCTTCTGCGACTTTTCCATACCGCAAATCCCCTTACGTCAATTGCGTATCCTATCTTTTTAATGGGATTTGGCTAACGCTGGTATTACAAGTCTTGGAAGAAGTGAGTGGTACAGCCTCTACCTCCAAGACTCCTACCTCATATAAAAGTCAGTAGTTAAGAGTTTTATGGGCTAACGCCGGAACATAAAGCTCTTAACTACAGTGCTAAAAAGTACACTAACACCCATAAACTACCTATTAACCCCTAAACCGAGGCCCCCCCACGTCGCAAACACTACATCGCTGCCACCTACATTATACCTATGAACCCCTAATCTGCTGCCCCTAACATCGCTGACACCTACATTATATTTATTAACCACTAATCTGCCGCCCACAACGTCGCTGCCACCTAACTACAATTATTAACCCCTAATCTGCCGACCGGACATCGATGCCACTATAATAAATGTATTAACCCCTAAACCTAATCTAACCCTAATCCTAACACCCCCCTAACTTAAATCTATTTTTAATAAATCTAAATAAAATTACTATAATTAAATAAATTGTTCCTATTTAAAAATAAATACTTACCTATAAAATAAACCATAAGATAGCTACAATATAACTAATAGTTACATTGTAGCTAGCTTATGATTTATTTTTATTTTACAGGCAACGTTGTATTTATTTTAACTAGGTACAATAGCTATTAAATAGTTAAAAACTATTTAATAGCTACCTAGTTAAAATAATTACAAAATTACCTGTAAAATAAATCCTAACCTAGGGGGCGGAGCCAACTGCTAAAGGACTTAGACGTGTGTGTGCAGAGCTCCTGACTTTAGCATGATATAAATAGTGCGATAAAGTGTGACCGCACCACCCTTTCTAGTTAGTATGCTCAGGCACGGGATAAAGTCCGGTCACAGACTATATAATAATAATAAAACATCAAAAAATCCCAGCCACTGAGTCTTAGAATCAAGAAGTTTTTATTCTTCAACAAAGGATATGATCGAATTGATCTTTCACAAAATGTAATCATAAGGTACCATCAGGTGTAGGTTCACTCAGATCCACACATACCCCATCCACCAAACACATCCGTATCCAACCCTTACCAGAAAAGAAAAAAACAAACATCAAAATAAACATCAGAAGAATAAATGAAAAGAGTGTATTATCACTCCCAGGGCGTCCCCAGGGAGTGAATTTTGACACCACCCACTAAGGACCTAATAGGATTGAGAACCATGAAGAGTGTCCACTGGATCCGTAACTCTGTAATATTATATGGACAAAAAGTGTCTTGTACTGTTGTGGAAACTCCTCAAACAAGAATGTCTCGTATGTTATAAAGCTTCCAACTGTAACAATGTGTATCTGTTTGAAACCATCAGCAATTATCTTCTTGCTACTATGTGAAGGTGGTTACAGGAAACATAACTTGTTACAGTATTTGTAATCCATCACAGTGAATGCTGGTGACGACTATCGTGACAAATCTTGTAATTATAAGAGTATTATGGTTCAAATGTGCTAAATCTGCTTGGAGGGTCTCATCTGTATTTCAACATGGCGAGTATTGCAAACATGAAGAACTTATTTTTGACTCTGCTTTGAACTTGATCTACTATGAAGCAGGATAAATTTGTCACTAGTAGGTTCTGTATCCAGAGACATTGGGCAAATACTGAACTCTAACATTTATATTAAGTTTACTGCTTATATTTTCCTAGATGTTTGTTTCAGCAATATGCTTACTCATATGTTATTAAATGGACTAAACAGTATATATACCCATGTTGTTCTATATAGGACCTGTTTATATTTGCTTGCATACGGTTATAAGGTTAATCCAAGTAGGAAGTAATTTTCAGCCCTGTTTTAGACCGATTCATGTGCTGCATAGGAGACTTGTATTTAGAAAGGTATATATTCATATATGTCCGTTTTTGCTAGAATATGGCTTTTAATTGGGCACGCTGCTGCCTACGGCCGGGGCAGTGTGACGCCTGTGTTACAATAGTGTATGACTCCATGGAAGGGTCCCCTTGTCTTATTATGATGTACACACTCATATTATAGCCCATTCTAGCTGGCATCAAATGACTATATATTCTATTAAGTCTCCTTACTGAAGGATCTTTATCTTCATTAATATCTACTATCATTGCCATAACTTTGAGTTTATACTATCCACCACGCCTAAATGACCACCCTCCACATTTCCATATAATGTACCTTCCTGTTAGGAAGGGCTACTTAAGCGGTCTCTCTCTCATGTACCGCAACCTTAAATATTGAGAGTATGTGACATTCCACTGTGTAACATAGCTAGAAGATGTGAGATCTTTTCTATCGCAAAACTGGTTGTACATGGCTATAGAATGTTTCATCTAAGCTTTACATGTGTTAATGTAGTATTCCTTAAATTCATTACTGCTGTATCACAAGCTACATATACTTATAGAATGTTTCAAGATGTAAGGGGACCCCTTAATTCTATGTGATATATATTTAGTCATGCATATATACGGAATGTTTTAAAGCAAAACTAAATTTGAAAAAGTGAGGTATCTATCATGCAAGCTTACATTTTTCTTTTTGTGATATAATGGCTATGACTATATTCCTAAAAGTATTTCAGTTGTGATTTTGCTTTCTGTTTCTTATCTGTATTGGTATACTTATTATAATGTGACATGTATGTTGTACCATGTTTCCAACCTCAATAAAAAATATTTATTAAAAAAAAAATCCTAACCTAAGTTACAAATACACTACACTATCAATAAATTAATTAAATAAATTAACTACAATTATCTAAAATAAAATACAATTAAATAAACTAAACTATAGTACAAAAAAAACAAACACTAAATTACAAAATATAAAAAAAAAGTTGAATCTAATTACACCTAATCTAATCCCCCTAATAAAATAAAAAAGCCCCCCCAAAATAATAAAATTCCCTATCCTAAACTAAATTACAAATAGCCCTTAAAAGGGCCTTTTGCGGGGCATTGCCCCAAAGTAACCAGCTCTTTTACCAGCCCTTAAAAGGGCTTTTTGCGGCATTGCCCCAAAGTAATCAGCTCTTTTACCTGTAAAAAAAGAAATACAATACCCCCCAACATTACAACCCACCACCCACACACCCCTACTCTAAAACCCACCCGATCCCCCCTTAAAAAAACCTAACACTACCCCATTGAAGATCACCCTACCTTGAGCCGTCTTCAGCCAGCCGGGCACCGATGGGGCAGAAGAGGACATCTGGACCGGTACAAGTCTTCATCCGATCCGGCCAGAAGTCTTCATCTGAGTAGGGCAGAAGAGGTCCTCCATCCAGCAGAAGTCTTCATCCTTCCGGCAATAAGCGGCTCCATCTTGAAGACATCCGGCGAGGAACATCCTTCTTGGCCGAGGACTACCCAATGAATGGCTGGTCCTTTAAATGACATCATCCAAGATGGCGTCCCTCGAATTCCGATTGGCTGATAGGATTCTATCAACCAATCAGAATTAAGGTAGGAAAAATCTGATTGGTTGATTTAATCAGCCAATCAGATTGAAGTTCAATCCGATTGGCTGATTGGATCAGCCAATAGAATTGACCTCGCATTCTATTGGCTGATCCAATCCGCTTCTTAACTCCTGTTTCTGGTGAGCCTACAGGCTTGCGTGGAAACAGGGTGAATTGACCCAATTCAGCCAATGAAAAAATTGACCCCCATGAGTTGAAAAAGTGGGACCACTAAGAAATTTCATGGGACCACTAGCTCTTGGGCAACTTTTTCAACCCCTGTTTATATATATACTAGAAAATAAACTTTATTAGGGTCTCTACACATACCAGATTTTTTTTATTTTAAATATAATGAACCATTCCCGAGCAGTGGATTCTCTTTCAAATGAGGGGTCTTGGAGGTTGGTAGCTGCTATGTGAGCTGAGATCCAGAAGAATGTAGCTTCCTGGTTCTTTTGAGCTTCCTGGTTCTGCCCCTTTTGAAATCACCACGTGCATACATGGTGACATCACCAGCACTCCCATAAAGCCTGGGAGTGCCACCCACTAGGCCACAAATGATCCCCGGCATTTAGTGAGGGGGATCACAAAAAACAGCATTTGATCTGCGATCCCTCTGCATGACGAGAAGGGCTCATCATGCGCCTACAGGTAGCCTTGTCAAGCGCATTGAATGTGTTAAGAAATTATTTTATTTTCATTTTTAAAAATAGTGTCTGGTATGCCACAGCAAAGCCCCAATCTACTGCAAGAAAAGCTGAATATCAAAGTAATGACAAGTTTCCAGCAAGACAAGATCTATGAGCTTCAGGCTAGCAGACCCCACAGAATTGAATGCATCTAGCCCATAGCTGCTTAAATGCCAACATTTCTTATACATTTTAAAGTGCAGTTGTCAATGACTTAAATAATGTATAGGCCATCCATTTCTATGTATGCAATTGTTAAAAAACAATCACATAAAAGGATTATTAAGGTAATTTTCAAATATTGAACCTCTGAAAAGTCAGTACATTTTCTATGCATATATTCTATAAATGTTGCTAGCGATATTAATATAATTAAGCATGGTTTCTGAAAATATGCTTTAATAAATAAACATTATAAATAATTCATATTTTATTACACAATCGTTAAATAATATAAACTCATAATAAGTTGTGTGATAAAATCCCTTTAAACATGAAAACATATTTTTATTTATAGTAATATACAGAGACATATCAAATAGGGTTTTTCATTTATAAAGAGGAAGATAATAATAACACTTCCACAAACAATTATAAGATATAATTATGCAGTAAGAGTAAAAATACTTATAGATGCCCACCTTTATATCTAGATATAAACAAAATAATTGTTCACAGACGTGTTTTGTAGTTTAAAACCACTTCAAAAGGGTATAACCACTTCAATGGGGCATTGTCAACACAAAATAAATATTTACAAGGGGAGCAATATTTTTTTTAATGCTCATGAGCGCTAACTGCATTTAAGAAAAGAAAATTAGTGCTGTTGGGTTAGCACTGGTATTACAAGCTTGAAAGTAATAGTCAGGCACGCTAACTTTAGGACTACGGATATTGAGACCGCACAAACTCCCTCTCCTCATAGAAGTCTATGGTGCACACTAAAGAAAGCCATTGAATTTTTTTTTATTTTTATCTTTAAATCTGTAAATAGTTTTGCATAATATATATCTATAGCTACTGTATGTATCTATATGAATATATACTTACATATATATATATATATATATATATATATATATATATATATATATATATATATATATATATATATATATATATTGAAACCACATTAAAACATATTGAAACTGATTAAAAATTGCATTAAATATTTCAAGCTATGCTGGGAAGGGTTCAAAGGTATGTGTGTATAAATATATATATATATATATATATATATATATATATATATATATATATATATATATAAATATATACAGTATGTATATATATATATATATATATATATATATATACACATACATGCATACATTTGGAGCCCTTTCCAGTCCAACACCTTGCCACCGTATACCATATATATTTTAACTCTTTTTAAAACCTTTTTTTCTCAATGGTATTTTTTTAATAAAAAGTTTATATATAAGTGTAATAATTTACTTAAATATGTTTTTGATGTGTTTGTGAATTTTGTTTTTAATGCTTACACATTACTTAAGGTCTCAGGTCGTGCTAATTTTTCTAGCTCTCAATTACAAATCAGAATTTTCAATTTGTAATAGAGCTATTTAGTGAGTTTGCAATATCCACTGAAAGCAATGAGTGTGCTAGAGTGATCTGGTAGATCTGATTTACCATGGACCAATATCAACTTGCACGCTATTGTTAGTATGGTTCAGCGATACTGCTTATTGCGTTGCACGATATCATTACCATGCGATTTGTAATCTGGCCCTGTATTTTTATAGATATACTGTATATATATATATATATATATATATATTTCTAAAACTCTCTTCTGTGGCATATAGAGGATGCAGAAATAATACAATAGTTAGTCAGAGGAAAGAAAATGTTACTAGTTTACTCAAAATAAGTAAGCAGTATATATAAATATAAATGCAAAAATACAATTTCATTTTAGCTGGAACTTGTAAACTACTGGAAATTTTCAATCCTGAATATGAATATAGATAGATAGCAAGATAGATAAATAGATAGATAGATAGATAGATACAGTAGATAAACACACACACACATCTACCTACCTTAAAATAGAGTTTTCCACTATCAGGATTTTTGAAGCAATATGTTAATTGTATTTGTTTGTTCCCATGATCACATATAGCTCTCTATTTCTCTAGAGTTATCCACACAAGTTTTAAAACGTTAACGTGACTTTATTGTGAAATTAATTAAGGATCTTGCAATAGAATATTTTTTTCTTCTTTAGTTATACTAATACACTTTTTTTGTGGGATCTTTCTCATTTACATACTTTTAGATATATAAATATCCCATAACATTATTTGCTTTATGTGTTTGAATTCCTAGCTGGATTATTGTTGATTTGATTTTCTGGAATCCTAAAACACCATAAATAATAAACAACTACCTTTTTTTATTATTGACTTGTATGGGGTTTTTTTAAGTTGACATTGTTATGTTAGTATGAAACTTGTATTTTTAGCTAAATCAAATCTATAATTAAAAGTAACTATAAAACAAAAAAATGCAAAGCAATAATGTTAAAAAGAAAGCAAACTGTATAGAGATTTTTTTTTTCTTTTTCTTTTTTTTTTCCTTTAACCAGAGGCCGTTTTTTTCATATATAAGATTTTTTTAAAAAATGTTTTTTCATTTGTTACCTATTTTATTGTGCCAGTGAGCTACAATTATGTTGGATACTGCAATTTTGTCCAAATGATTATAACAAGCATAAACATGAATGTGAAATGTACATCACAATCACAGGATGTGTACAGACATTCCTAAAATAAAGAAGGTGGAGTTCTTAAACATTCTAATAGGACATTATAAATGCCAATTCTGAAATGTCTAAGCCTTAAGCAATCAACAGTTCCACTCACAAAAACTGACCTTCCATCATAGAATATGTATGAACATGCACTGCCAAGCAAATTAACGTTTGATCACATTTTCTGTGTCTAAAAAGAAAATGTGAAGAACAATTTTCTTCTCAGAGTGATATCAGTGGAATGTAATGTGTCTACTTAAAGGCATGATTATAATTGTAGTGATCGAGCATTGAAACCTAAGTGAGCTTGATCAGCCAACAAAACTTTAATAAGAGTTTGTAATTATCTCATAAATAATGCATACCATTAATGTAAAGCAAGGCACTAGTTTCATAGTTTTTATTTAAAATAAAAAAAGAAATTGACAGATTAAATAACAATCCAAAAGAAAAAGTGATAATAAAGCTGGATTTCTTTCACATGCACTATATAAAATATGGAGGTATACAGCTACAGTTTTATAAATGATACATTTAAACAAATTATTACAGTCTTCTTAAACAATGGGAAATATATATAACAATCAACATTTTTCTGTTAAAATCAATACCACTATTATTATAGTGGTATTCAAAAGTATGAAACAATTCAAAAGTATGAAACAATACACAGTCATCCTTGGAGTGTCAGACATAGGAAACAAGAACTACCTACAGCTTGCACATCAAAACGGGCCGAAGTTAAATGCACAGGAATGCTGATAATATCTACAGTTTTATTCAATTACTGAATACAGGAGTTCCGCCTCCAGTTGGGACACCCTATAAAGTCTGGAAGATAAGGGAACTTGGGAACTGTTTGTATACCAATAAACAGGGGTTAATCTAATGGTGGCCATATTGATAAAGCTCTAGTTTGGAACTATTATGGCACTACAAGTTTTTGGAATACAGGGAGTGCAGAATTATTAGGCAAATGAGTATTTTGACCACATCATCCTCTTTATGCATGTTGTCTTACTCCAAGCTGTATAGGCTCGAAAGCCTACTACCAATTAAGCATATTAGGTGATGTGCATCTCTGTAATGAGAAGGGGTGTGGTCTAATGACATCAACACCCTATATCAGGTGTGCATAATTATTAGGCAACTTCCTTTCCTTTGGCAAAATGGGTCAAAAGAAGGACTTGACAGGCTCAGAAAAGTAAAAAATAGTGAGATATCTTGCAGAGGGATGCAGCACTCTTAAAATTGCAAAGCTTCTGAAGCGTGATCATCGAACAATCAAGCGTTTCATTCAAAATAGTCAACAGGGTCGCAAGAAGCGTGTGGAAAAACCAAGGCGCAAAATAACTGCCCATGAACTGAGAAAAGTCAAGCATGCAGCTGCCAAGATGCCACTTGCCACCAGTTTGGCCATATTTCAGAGCTGCAACATCACTGGAGTTCCCAAAAGCACAAGGTGTGCAATACTCAGAGACATGGCCAAGGTAAGAAAGGCTGAAAACGACCACCACTGAACAAAACACACAAGCTGAAACGTCAAGACTGGGCTAAGAAATATCTCAAGACTGATTTTTCTAAGGTTTTATGGACTGATGAAATGAGAGTGAGTCTTGATGGGCCAGATGGATGGGCCCGTGGCTGGATTGGTAAAGGGCAGAGAGCTCCAGTTCAACTCAGACGCCAGCAAGGTGGAGGTGGAGTACTGGTTTGGGCTGGTATCATCAAAGATGAGCTTGTGGGGCCTTTTCGGGTTGAGGATGGAGTCAAGCTCAACTCCCAGTCCTACTGCCAGTTTCTGGAAGACACCTTCTTCAAGCAGTGGTACAGGAAGAAGTCTGCATCCTTCAAGAAAAACATGATTTTCATGCAGGACAATGCTCCATCACACGCGTCCAAGTACTCCACAGCGTGGCTGGCAAGAAAGGGTATAAAAGAAGAAAATCTAATGACATGGCCTCCTTGTTCACCTGATCTGAACCCCATTGAGAACCTGTGGTCCATCATCAAATGTGAGATTTACAAGGAGGGAAAACAGTACACCTCTCTGAACAGTGTCTGGGAGGCTGTGGTTGCTGCTGCACGCAATGTTGATGGTGAACAGATCAAAACACTGACAGAATCCATGGATGGCAGGCTTTTGAGTGTCCTTGCAAAGAAAGGTGGCTATATTGGTCACTGATTTGTTTTTGTTTTTGAATGTCAGAAATGTATATTTGTGAATGTTGAGATGTTATATTTGTTTCACTGGTAAAAATAAATAATTGAAATGGGTATATATTTGTTTTTTGTTAAGTTGCCTAATAATTATGCACAGTAATAGTCACCTGCACACACAGATATCCCCCTAAAATAGCTATAACTAAAAACAAACTAAAAACTACTTCCAAAACTATTCAGCTTTGATATTAATGAGTTTTTTGGGTTCATTGAGAACATGGTTGTTGTTCAATAATAAAATTAATCCTCAAAAATACAACTTGCCTAATAATTTTATATATATATATATATATATATATATATATATATATATATATATATATATATATATATATATATATATATATATATATATATATATATACATACATACAGTGGATATAAAAAGTCTACACACCCCTGTTAAAATGTCAAGTTTCTGTGATGTAAAAAAATGAGACAAAGATAAATAATTTCAGAACTTTTTCCACCTTTAATGTGACCTATAAACTGTACAACTCAATTGAAAAAGAAACTGAAATCTTTTAGGTAAAGGAAAATAAAAATAAAAAAATAAAATAATATGGTTGCATAAGTGTGAACACCCTTAAACTAATACTTTATTGAAGCACCTTTTGATTTTATTACAGCACTCAGTCTTTTTGGGTATAAGTTTTTCAGCATTGCACATCTTGACTTGGCAAGATTTGCCCACTCTTCTTTGCAAAAACATTCTAAATCTGTCAGAATGCGAGGGCATCTCCTGTGCACAGCCCTCTTCAGATATAATGCCTGATGAAGAAGGAGCAAAAGATCACAACTGCAGACTTGAGAAAAAATGTATTTGTATCACTTTCTTAAACAGGCTATTAAATAGCATAGACTGTATGCCTGAAAGTGAAAGGAAATTAATATTTGTAAATAAAGTAATGTATAAATTCAATAGCTGTCTCTGTTATCAAATTTGGTAAATAACAGGAAGCAGAACAAAAGGCTTCAGGTATACTATATTGTTCAGTACATAAAGTAAAGGAAGTCCCAAATGTGAGAGATAAGTACTGGATGCATAAGAAACTTTAGTATATTTAATATTTGTGGGAGAAGTCAATGTGCTGAGTGACAGCGGCACAAGCAGAGAGATCTGACAAAAGTATCAGACGCTGAGAAACAAACAAATCTTGTGCTTGCAGGTAAGGAATGAGAGGAAAACAGTCCCAACTTACTATAGATCGTTGAAATCAGTTCAGCAATGTACCAAGTTAGAATGTTACGCCAATGTTGTTTGTTCAGTTACAGTGAGACTGCCATTTAGTGAGAGAGGCTTGGCTGTGTGTAGCACAGATTGATATAAAGCAACAAGCAGCAGATAATTTGTAGCTGGTTTCTTAGAGAGGTAACATAGTAGAAACTTGCAGTAGGAAAAACTGGTTCTATTTTGAATGAACAAATTGTAATCCAAAAGAGAGAGCTTGGTATTTAGGCGAGCAGCATTGAGCAGGAGAGCTGTAAACTGCTACAAGGAAAATAACTAAGCACCTGTTTGCACACAGGTGAACACATAAATAGCCTAAGTCAGCTGACTTGTGAAAACATGGAACAAGTGGAAAATGCGAAGTGGATTCCTTACATATGCCCCCCCTCAAGGAAGCCGATCCTCGGCTTGATGCCTGGGTCTCGTAGGGTAACGTCTGTGGAATCGGGAGAGGAGGCGAGGTGCATTAATCAGGTTATGTGGCTCCCAAGTATTCTCATCAGGAGAGTAACCCTTCCACCTTACGAGGTATTGCAATTCCCCATTGCAAATTCTGGAGTCAAGGAGGTCTTGGACTTCAAAGACATCAGAATCCAAGGGTAGAGCTGGAGGAGGGAGAACGATGGAAGTAGAGCTAGTGTTAGTAGCTGGTTTAAGAAGCGAGACATGGAAGGTTGGGTGGATAGGTATTGAAGGAGGTAGGTCCAGAGTGACTGCGTTAACATTGATAACACGAGTAATCGTGAAAGGGCCAATGTACAAACCAGAAAGCTTCTTTGAGGGAACTGGAATTTTTATATTTTTAGTGGAAAGCCACACTCTATCTCCGACTGCATATGCTGGAGCAGGTCTCCTACGTAAGTCATAATACTTCTTTTGAGAGGATTGTGCGTTTTGAATGTTTTTCCTTAGAAGATGGAAATTTTCCACAATAGTTCTTAGGAGGTCATCCACTCCAGGTGAATTCACAGGAGTGTCGTCAAGAATCCTAAAGTGTGGATGATATGCATAATTAGCATAAATGGGAGAGAGATTAGTTGTACTATTGGTAGAGTTGTTGTATGAAAATTCTGCTAAATATAGATATTCAGCCCATTTTTCTTGATGATAGGAGCAGTAACACCGGAGGTACTGTTCGAGCCATTGATTTAGTCTTTCGGTTTGCCCGTTGGTTTGCGGGTGAAATGCTGTACTCAGCCGATGATCAATTTGTAAGTGTTCTGATAGGGATTTCCAAAATTTTGAGGTGAATTGAGTACCTCTATCAGAGGTTATGATACTGGGGAGTCCATGGAGACGAACAACAGTATTAAGAAACAGAAGTGCAGTTTCAGAAGCAGTAGGTACTTTATGGAATGGAATAAAGAGAGCCATTTTAGTGAGAATATCAGTGACTACTAAAATGGTATTGAAACCAGAACTAGTAGGAAGTTCAACAATAAAGTCCATTCCAATGTGAAACCAAGGACGTTCAGGTATGTCAATCGGTAGAAGTTGTCCATAGGGTTTATTTCTGTCCTTTTTAGATGTAATACAGACTGTGCAGTTTTGGATATAATCTTTCACAGTGGTATACATATCTGGCCACTAATAACTTCTAGAAAGGAGATCCTTTGTTTTATTTATACCAGGGTGACCAAGTAGTGGGGGGTTGTGGTGTTGCTTAATCAGATCATTTCTGAGCATATTTGGAACATATATTTTATCTCCATGGAAGTATAAATTATTTCGCAGAGTGAGCTGTCCATATGGGATAGTATTGTCAGAGCCAAGAGCTGTTTGTATTCGTTTGTTAAAAGTTGGTAGGAGACCGAGGAATTTGTTGGCAGGAATAATGCTCGTAGGTTCAGAAGGAAAAGATGGTCTTGGATCTCGTCTGGAGAGGGCATCAGCCTTGCCGTTCTTGGCTGCAGGTCTATATATAATTTGATAATTGAACCTACTAAAATATAAGCTCCAACGAACTTGTCTGCTAGAGAGGGTTTTATTTTTTTGCAGAAACTCTAGATTGCGGTGGTCAGTATAGATGATGACTGGGGATTCCGTACCCTCCAAAAGATGTCTCCAGTTCTCGAATGCCCTTTTAATGGCGAGGAGCTCCTTATCACCAATAGAATAGTTAATCTCTGCAGGAGAAAGGGACTTGGAGTAAAAAGCCACTGGATGGAGTGGTTGGGTTAAAGACTTTCTTTGGGATAGAACAGCGCCAAGTGCATAGTCAGAAGAATCCACTTCGAGCACAAATTGAAGTGAGGGATCTGGGAATTGTAAAATGGGTGCTGAAGTGAATGAATCTTTTAATGAATTGAAGGCCTGAGTAGCTGAAGCATTCCATTGGAAGGGAATAGAAGTGCTAGTGAGTCTGGTCAGTGGTTTGGTTTTAAGGGAGAAATTTTTGATAAACTTCCTATAGTAGTTGCTGAAACCCAGGAAACGTTGCAGGTCCTTTCTATTTTTTGGTTGTGGCCAGTCTCTAACTGCGTCGACTTTATTTTCTTGCATCTTAATTCCATGTGGACCAATGGTATAGCCAAGGAAGTCGATTTGAGTAGTATGGAATACGCATTTTTCTAATTTTGCGTAAAGGCGATGTACTTGAAGTCTAGAGAGTATCCAACTCACATGTTTTATATGTTCTTCAAGGCTGTTAGAGTAGATTAAAATGTCATCCAAGTATACTACTATGCAAATGTCAAGAAGGTCGTGGAAAATGTCGTTGACAAAGTATTGGAACGTGGCGGGTGCATTCGTTAGGCCAAAGGGCATCACTAGGTATTCAAAGAGACCATAGCGGGTCCGAAACGCAGTGAGCCACTCATCACCATCTCTAATCCGGACAAGATTATACGCCCCTCTGAGATCCAATTTGTTGAATATAGTTGCATGTTGAAGCCTTTCAATAAGTTCAGGGATAAGTGGCAAGGGGTACCTATTTTTCACTGTGATTTTATTTAATTCTCTGAAATCAATGATAGGGCGTAGAGAGTTGTCCTTGTTCCTAACGAAGAAGAATGCTGAAGCAGCCGGTGAAACAGATGGGCGTATAAAGCCTTTTTTTAGATTTTCATCCAGGTATGTCTTCAAATGGTCCAGCTCTGGTTGGCAGAGTGGATAAAGATGACCAAAAGGTGGAGTGGTGCCAGGCTTAAGTTCGATGGGACAGTCGTAGAATCGATGTGGAGGTAGGCAGTCTGCTTCCTTTTTACTAAACACTTCTGTGAACTTCTGATAGGCAAGGGGTATTTGCATAGTTTCTGACAATTGTAGTAGGGGAATGTCCCGGAAACAGGATTGTTTACAGAAGGGAGAAGAGAAATGCAACTTCAAAGTATTCCATGAAATGACAGGTTCGTGTAAGCGCAGCCACTGTAACCCCAAAACAATAGGGAAGAGAGGAGAAGAGATAACATCAAATGTGATGTATTCCTGGTGAGATTCATGAGTGGTGACCAGAATAGGAATCGTGTGATGAGAGATAGGACCTGAGGAAATTTCAGTGCCGTCTACTACCCGAATGGAAACAGGAGACATTTTTTTAATCAGAGGTATTTTATTCTTAGTGACAAGGGAAACATCAATATAGTTTGCTTGAGCTCCAGTGTCAATTATGGCCTCTTCCTTGATGGTCTTGGAGTCCCAGTGTAATGAGAGAGGTAAAAGGCAATGAACAGGTTGGTCATGCACAATCATAGAACTCAAATTGTAATATGGCTTACTGTTCTTATTCTTGTGTAGTGTTGAGCAATCTTTGATAGAGTGGGAAGGAGAACCACAATACATGCATAAACCTCTGGATTTGCGTCTGAATCTTTCTTCGGAAGAAAGTGGTCCACGCATGAAACCAATTTCCATTGCCTCAGGGTTGGTAGATCTTGTAGGCTGGGAGACTGGCTGAGGGTTAGTAAGACTCGACCTTTTAGGTGTGGATTCCCCAAATTGCCTTTCTGATCTTCTTTCTCTCAACCTGGGGTCTATTTGCATGGAGAGTCGGATTAGGGCTTCCAGGGAATCTGGAAGTTCAGTTCGAGCCAGCTCATCCTTTACATTATCAGACAGGCCCAGACGAAACTGGTTCCTTAACGCAATGGAGTTCCATTGGCTATCTATAGCATATAGCTTAAACTCTGTAATGTATGATTCAACAGGCCGATTGCCTTGTTTCAATTTTCTGAGTTTACCTTCTGCTGTAAGCTGTAGATTGGAGTCAGAATATAATTCATCCATTACAGCAAGAAATGACTGTAAAGAAGATAATAATGGGCTATTGGATTTGAATAGGGTATCAGCCCAAATGCGGGGTTCGCCGCGTAAATAAGGGATCATGGTAAGTACCTTCACTCTATCATTTGGATATGTGTGAGGCCTTAAATTGAAAGTTAGAAGGCAAGCATTCCTATACTGGTGGTATAGAGATCTATCACCATTGAAGATATCCGGTGGAGAGATATGAGGTTCAACAGTTGATTCAGTTCCTTGTTGTTTAGCTGGAGCAATGTCCTTGATAACTTTTCTTAAAGTTTCATTTTCAACCCTCAACTCCCTCAAACCATTAGTGAGTTTGTCAACCCTTTGGGAAAGGTTATAGACTAAATTAGTAAATAAGTACTAGCAATTACAATGCACATCATTTACTTTTTGTATCATTATGTTGCCGATTAGAGGATTATATAGTCCGCTGAGTTTCGAAATGAAATATATTATATTTCAAGCAATTTAGCAATGTATAAAAAGACGAGAGTATATTGCCACAGCCGCACCATAATTTCTCCTTAAATGAGACGGTAAATTATGTATAAACATATATTTTTAAGTTATAGGAATTATCTCATACAACCTATACCATAGGTCGAATCAATATGGGCATGTCAGTTTAGCTTAACTCTGATAGGCCATTCGTAAACTAGTGTGTGAGCAATTTGCAGCAATTGATTAGTCTAGGGTGTGTAAATAGAGCAAGGAATCAGTATCTCAATATTAGCCTGAAGAAACGGCACTCAGCCGAGAAACGCGTTGCTAAGCAACAACTTTTAATTGTTTTTAATAAAGAAATTACTGTTTAATCCTTGCTCTGGACATTGGATTTAATCTTTCCCTTTAACGATTTGGGACCTCCGCCTGGTTGGAGCTCCCACACCAAGGGTTACATTCTTTTTGCCAGCAGTTTGGTATCCTGGTCCCACACACCAACGGAAGTGGTCATTCTGGTGAGCCTCGCTTTGGTCCCAAGTGCCTATCGTCTTAGTGAGTCAGCCGAACGGCTCCGAAGTTTCGGCCTGCTCGTTATTGCACTGTGGGTGCATGGTCGTTTGTGAGTATATTTCCATTGCTAAATACATCTGGTCACATCGTTCTAGGACATATTACACGAAGAGCGCCTCTCTTTTTTCTGTGTTTCAGGAACTGTTTTTGTATCGATAATCTGTGGAGAGAGCTGCCAATTCCCCAGCAACAGGAATTGTTTGTATGGACTTTTTTGTCACTCACCAATTTAATCCGGACTTTATTTCCTTTATTTCTTTTATATTGTTTTTATTTTTGCATTTATTGTTTGTTGTATTAGTTTAATTTGGCGCACCTCCCTTCCTTTTGACACTTATTCCCTGCAGGGTAAGGTGTTAGTTTGTTTTGTAAATTAGGAAGGTCTGCTGGATCCATATGAGAGGCTTAGTTATTATGTAATGCCTGATGAAAAAGGAGCAAAAGATCACAACTGCAGACTTGAGAAAAAATGTATTTGTATCACTTTCTTAAACAGGCTATTAAATAGCATAGACTGTATGCCTGAAAGTGAAAGGAAATTAATATTTGTAAATAAAGTAATGTATAAATTCAATAGCTGTCTCTGTTATCAAATTTGGTAAATAACAGGAAGCAGAACAAAAGGCTTCAGGTATACTATATTGTTCAGTACATAAAGTAAAGGAAGTCCCAAATGTGAGAGATAAGTACTGGATGCATAAGAAACTTTAGTATATTTAATATGTGTGGGAGGAGTCAATGTGCTGAGTGACAGCGGCACAAGCAGAGAGATCTGACAAAAGTATCAGACGCTGAGAAACAAACAAATCTTGTGCTTGCAGGTAAGGAGTGAGAGGAAAACAGTCCCAACTTACTATAGATCGTTGAAATCAGTTCAGCAATGTACCAAGTTAGAATGTTACGCCAATCTTGTTTGTTCAGTTACAGTGAGACTGCCATTTAGTGAGAGAGGCTTGGCTGTGTGTAGCACAGATTGATATAAAGCAACAAGCAGCAGATAATTTGTAGCTGGTTTCTTAGAGAGGTAACATAGTAGAAACTTGCAGTAGGAAAAACTGGTTCTATTTTGAATGAACAAATTGTAATCCAAAAGAGAGAGCTTGGTATTTAGGCGAGTAGCATTGAGCAGGAGAGCTGTAAACTGCTACAAGGAAAATAACTAAGCACCTGTTTGCACACAGGTGAACACCTAAATAGCCTAAGTCAGCTGACTTGTGAAAACATGGAACAAGTGGAAAATGCGAAGTGGATTCCTTACATCAGATCACCCCACAGATTTTGAATTGGATTCAGGTCTGGGCTCTGGCTGGGCCATCCCAAAACTTTAATCTTCTTCTGGTGAAGCCATTCCTTTGTTGATTTGGATGTATGCTTTGGTTCGTTGTCATGCTGAAAGATGAAGTTCCTCTTCATGTTCAGCTTTCTAGCAGAAGCATGAAGGTTTTGTGCCAATATTGTCTGGTATTTGGAACTGTTCATTATTCCCTCTACCTTGACTAAGGCCCCAGTTCCAGCTGAAGAAAAACAGCCCCAAAGCATGATGCTGACACCACCATGCTTCACTGTGGGTATGGTGTTCTTTTGGTGATATGCAGTGTTGTTTTTGTGCCAAACATATCTTTTGGAATTATGGCCAAAAAGTTCAACTTTGGTTTCATGAGACCAGAACACCTTTTGCAACATGCTTTTGGGAGACTTCAGATGTGTTTTTGCAAAATTTAACGGGGTTTGGATGTTTTGTTTTGTAAGAAAAGGCTTTCGTCTTGCCACTCTACCCCATAGCCCAGACATATGAAGAATATGGGCGATTGTTGTCACATGTACCACACAGCCAGTACTTGCCAGATATTCCTGCAGCTCCTTTAATGTTGCTGTAGGCCTCTTGGCAGCCTCCCAGACCAGTTTTCTTCTTGTCTTTTCATCAATTTTGGAGGGACATCCAGTTCTTGGTAATGTCGCTGTTGCACCATATTTTCTCCACTTGATGATGACTGTCTTCACTGTGTTCCATGGTATATCTAATGCCTTGGAAATTCTTTTGTACCCTTCTCCTGACTGATACCTTTTAACAATGAGATCCCTCTGATGCTTTGGAAGCTCTCTGCGGACCATGGATTTTGCTGTAGGATGCGACTAACAAAATGTCAGGAAAGACCTACTAGAACAGCTGAACTTTATTTTTGGTTAATCAGAGGCACTTTAAATGATGACAGGTGTGTACTGACTCTATTACTGTTACTATTTAACATGGTTTTGAATGTGATTGCTTTATTCTGAACACAGCTACATCCCCAGTTATAAAAGGGTGTTCACACTTATGCAACCATATTATTTTAGTTTTTTATTTTTATTTCCCTTTACCTAAAAGATTTCAGTTTGTTTTTCAATTGAGTTGTATAGTTTATAGGTCACATTAAAGGTGGAAAAAGTTCTGAAATGATTTATCTTTGTCTCATTTTTTTACATCACAGAAACCTGACATTTTAACAGGGGTGTGTAGACTTTTTATATCCACTGTATATATATATATATAAATAAGAAAATAAATGTCTTTCTATGTGAAGAACACAGGAATGTAAAATATGCATATCAAGCTTCACATTTTTCCGATTTAGGTCTATCGCGGGTTAGCGCACATGAAGAGTTGTTAACTTAAATACACATTATTTAAATATTAAATATAAAATATTAATAATAATTATTAAAATTGATTATACATACTGTAAATAAAAATCCATGGAATATATATATATATATTTTTACAGTATGAATAATAATTTCCTACTGACGAAGTTCAGAAGTTCTGTCAACTTAAATGATAAATAATGAAGACATATACCTAGTTTATGCCAGTGTAAATAATGTAATTAAACATTTGCTCTATGTAATTGTATATTGGAAGCATGTGTAATCAAAATGTTACATTTAATGAAAACCTAAGATGATTTCAAACGCTTTTTTTCACTTCATTTTAAAATATACAGACATAAGGCAACGTACAATTAATAGTAGGACAGATATGCCTCACACCTAACATCAAAAAGGAGGAATGCATGTATTTTCATTGCCACAGGGTATAAGGCATATACTTTTTTTTTTTTTTTTTACAGATAGTCTCAGTTATAAATAATTAAATACACTGCAATTCTTCAACCTGTTGGCCTGGCGTATGCTTTCCATGTATATAATAAATTATTTCTTATACATCTTTAAAGGGGTATTCTTTGTTACATCTAAAATATTTTTTGTTTTGTTTTATTATTGTTTGTTTATATACATTACTTATGTACAAACATACATTTCTTGCTTTAACCTAACATTTTACTACAAATATATTTTAATATGTGAAACACAGCTCATATATACTCATATATACTCTACTACTATAATACTACTTGTAATTGCTTGTTATTTAATGTGCGCCCGTAAAAAGGGCAAATTTGCCCTTTTACGAGTGTACGTTAAAATAGCACTTCATATTCAAGCCCTAAATAATTCATTGCTTGAATGATGTTATCAGAGCAAACATTAGCCTGAAAATAATTTGTAAATTTGTTTTTAAAAATTATATTAGTTGATTTAATATTGAAAAAATAAGGGTAAAGTTAATGCTCATAAAGCATTGAGAAGCGCCATATTGTAACTTAGGTTACACTGAGGCCAATTAGGAATGGTTATAAATGGCTCACTAGAGTGTGCAACTAATAACTGTGTGGAATACAGCTGTGTCTGCACTTTCATGTTTAACATGATTTGGAAAGCAAAGCCCACAATATTCAGAATTAAATTACAGGAAAGGAGAAAAAAATTATTTTAGTTTATTGCAAAGTTGTTTTACTACATGTAATTAAACCATTTATATTAATATGTTGAGGTGTTTAATGTCCCTTTAAGATTATTATTAATAAACAAAATATTAAGAATGCATATTTTATTTTAAAATTACAGAAATGTATACATATTTAATGTAACATAGGGCTGTCTATGACATTTGTAAATGGTTTAGGATGAATTATATGCACTAAAATGTACTACAAGTTATTGAGAAATAGTGTTTGGTGCCATTACAATAAACTCAATATTTATCTATGCATCAAAAATCAATAGCTGCATTTCAAAATAGATGTTTTAAAAGCATTTTGTTAGAATAATATGCAATGTTTTGGAGGCCTGGGACACACCCCTTGAAAAACCTATTGAATGATGTTTATCTTACTTACTTTGCAGTGACCAATTAAGTAGAGATATAAACAAGCTTCTGCATATATCAACCAATTGCTGTGCAGCATGTAAGAGTGTCAGTGTTTTGCATGACACAGAATGTACTCCAGGCTTCATGGGATAGGGCAAACACTACAATTTACATAGTTAAATTACAGGAAAAGCATGCAAAATAAATAATTAAACTGCATTACAACATTTTGAAACTAAAAATAACTAAGCTATTTTGGTTAATTTAGGTTTACTGTTTCTTTAAGGTTACATAAGAAAATTACCCCAAATTATTCCAACTTGTCAATGTCATCACAAAGAAAACCATATCTATAATATTGCAGCACTCTCTGTAATAGTCTTGAGCTTTAAAATTATTATGAGAACTACAAACAACATTAAGGAAGCACATTAGCAACTATTAACATCCACTACAGAAACTATACACCAACAAGCCCAGAAGGGTCACATATTTTGAATTGAGTAAAAATATCTCAATACAAATAAATTCAAGATCCTGGTAAAAAGGCTAGCATGCCCTACTCACAGTTAGTTTTATATATTTTTTCAGATTCATACTTATTAAAATATATTTCACATTTTTTTGGGCATGAGAACAATGATGCCCCTTCAGTAGAATGATTGTTTCAATTTCAAAACTTAAAAATGATTTCCTCTCTACTGAAACATAAAACACAACATCTTCAATTGCACAAAAGAATTCCACCCACTATCAAACTTACCCTAAACTATTTCACCACACACTTTCATTTTCGAAACCTAACAGATGGCAATGCCATACAGACACTCTTTTACCACAAACATTGTTTGAAAAAAGATTAGCCATAACAGCTTTCATCCTAAACACACAAATGCTCCATAATCAGCTGGTAAAAGACATTGAATACAGCAATATCTACAGAGATAAAACTGACAGGAATTGCATTCCAATGATTCAAGAAAACGTTAAAAAAACAAGGATACCATTCATAAATCATAGAAAGCCAACTATGCAGAGCCACTAAAACTCCAGGAACAAACTTCTACAATACAGAACAATAACAGAGAAAAGAAGAAGAAAAAAAAAAGAAAGTAGAGTTTTGTCACAAACAGCCTACTACAAGAGATATAGGGAAAACTGACACCAAATATCTGCTAGGATAGCCAGCTGATAGAAATTATTCCAGATCCGCCCTTTCCTTAATAAAGTTATGATTAAAAGGAAAATGTCAAAGACCACAAAACTGGTACTTTCATCAGTGAACAGAAACTATACAACACTTGCCTACATATTCTCAGCACAGCAGATACCATGACCCAAAAGACAAAATTCAAGACTCTTTGAAATGTTGTAAACCTCATTGTATGCAGCAAATGCACAAGTGGGTGCTATATTGCAGATAACTATCTTCAACATTGTAAATGTCAGCATTAAACTTAAATCCATGTGGACAAATATTTCAATAGCCCAAACCATCAACTCCAGTAAATTACTATAGCCATACTGAGCCAACTTCAGTTCACAAAAAAAGAGAGAAGTATTGGGTAAATGTGTTGTAACCAATACTATTAAAAACATACACAGAGATTACGAGTTTGGCGTTAATAGGGGTGCGTTGCTAACAAGGCTTTTTTCCCCACCGCTCCCTTAAGACAACGCTGGTATTACAGGGGTTTTTTTTTAAACCCGGCGTTAGCCACAAAAAGGTGAGCGTAGAGCAAAATTTAGCTCCACATCTCACCTCAATACCAGCGTTGCTTACGGTAGCGGTAAGCTGGCTAAACGTGCTCATGCACAATTTCCCCATAGGAAACAATGGGGCTGAGCTGGCTGGAAAAAAAACTAACACCTGCAAAAAAGCAGCGTCCAGCTTCTAACGCAGCCCCATTGTTTCCTATGGGGAAAATAAATCTATGTCTACACCTAACACCCTAACATGAACCCTGAGTCTAAACACCCCTAATCTTACACTATTGCTGACACCTACCTTATATTATTAACCCCTAGTCTGCCGCTCCGGACACCGCCGCCACCTACATTATCCCTATGAACCCCTAATCTACTGCCCCCAACATCGCCGCCACCTACATTATAGTTATTAACCCCTAATCTGCCCCCCCAACGTCGCTGCAACTATATTAAATTTCTTAACCCCTAATCTTCCGACCCCAACGTCACCGCTACTATATTAAATTTATTAACCCCTAAACCTAAGTCTAACCCCCCTTACCTTAAATATAATTTAAATTAAAAGAAATAAATTTAACATAATTAAATATATTAATCCTATTTAAAACTAAATACTTACCTATAAAATAAACCCTAAGATAGCTACAATATAACTAATAGTTACATTGTAGCTACCTTAGGATTTATATTTATTTTACAAGCAACTTTGTATTTATTTTAACTAGGTACAATAGTTATTAAATAGTTATTAACTATTTAATAACTACCTAGCTAAAATAAGTACAAAATTACCTGTAAAATAAATCCTAACCTAAATTACACCTAACACTACACTATCATTAAATAAATTGCCTAAAGTACCTACAATTAAATACAATTAAATTAAATAAACTAAATAACGAAAATAAACAAACACTAAATTACAGGAAAAAAAAAGAATTACAAGAATTTTAAACTAATTGCACCTAATCTAATCCCCCTAATAAAATAAAAAATCCCCCCAAAATAATAAAATTCCCTACCCTATACTAAATTACAAATAGCCCTTAAAAGGGCTTCTTGTGGGGCATTGCCCCAAAGTAATCAGCTCTTTTACCTGAAAAAAAATTACAATACCCCCCCAACATTAAAACCCACCACCCACACACCCAACCCTACTCTAAAACCCACCCAATCCCCCCTTAAAAAAAACCTAACACTACCCCCCTGAAAATCTCCCTACCTTGAGCCGTCTTCACCCAGCCGGGCACAAGTGGTCCTCCATATGGCAGAAGTCTTCATCCAATTGGGGCAGAAGAGGTCCTCCAGATCAGGGGTCACCAACCTTTTCGGACCTAAGGGACCACTAAACTCACAATTTTGAATCCCATGGACCACTAACATGATTTTTTTTTTAAAAAAAGGTACAAATCTCTATAATGTGTGTGTGTATATATGTGTATATATATATACATGTATACACACACATATACTGTACATAACTAGTATAACCATAGCTAAGCTTACATTATGTATATAATTACACATTTTTAAGAATTATTTTTTAAAATTAACTAACTGAATGACAGAACAGAGAGAATACTTCCAATTGACAGATCAAGGGTAAGTGCCAACTTTTGAGCTGGAAACAGAGAGGCAGAAAGTGGGAAAAAAAGAATTATTAAAGGGGCCACAAGACTTCCAAGTTACCTCCCCAGTTAGGAATTATTCAAAACTACGTATGATCATGGACAGACATTGGAGTCATAAATTAATTTTATATCAGAAAGCTCTCAATATGGATGTGAACTAACGACGACTGAAGTTAATAGCAATTACTATAATACTGGTGGGATATGGCTGATCTGCTGGATGGCAATTACTAGAATTCAGGTGGAATGGCTTTGTGCGTGGGAAAATTATTAGAACGAAAAATAATTAATATTTAGTAAAAAAAAAAAAAAGATGGAGGGAAGGAAGATAAACAGTGATGTAAGTTCATCTGAAGCAATTAGGAAAACTACTACAAAGAGACAGGTAAAGGGAAGAAAATAAATGAAATGAGAATTTTTTTTTTCATATATTTTCTTTTTTATATACTTTAATTCCACTATTTCAAGCCAAAACTGTACCAACCTCTGCTGACTTTAGAATGGAAGAATCTTCCTCTGAGCAGCGCGCCGGGTGGGAGGAGTTAAAAATACAATCTAGCTACGCAAGTTGCACAGTATTGCGCAACGTGCTTAGGGAGACTGTAATTTAACTCCTCCTCTGTCGGTTTTCACTAATGTCCAGCCAGGCACTGTAGGGAGTTGTGGTGCAACAAGGGTAACACCATCAGAGGAGATTAATTCCTGCTTGACGGTGTCAAGGACCACCAACATCTTCTCGTGGACCACCACTGGTTGGCGACCGTTGCTCCAGATGGCAGAAGGCTTCATGCAGGCGCCATCTTCTATCTTTATTCTTCCGGAGCGGGTCCATCTTCAATCCAGCCGACGCAGAGCATCCTCTTCAAACGAAGTCCTAACGAAGAATGAAGGTTCCTTTAAATGACGTCATCCAAGATGGCGTCCCTTGAATTCCAATTGGCTGATAGAATCCTATCAGCCAATCGGAATTAAGGTAGGAAAAATCCTATTGGCTGATGCAATCAGACAATAGAATTGAGCTTGCATTATATTGGCTGATTGGAACAGCCAATAGAATGCGAGGTCAATCCTATTGGCTGATTGGATCAGCCAATCAGATTGAACTTCAGTCCAATTGGCTGATTACATCAGCCAATAGGATTTTTCCTACCTTAATTCCGATTGGCTGATAGGATTCTATCAGCCAATCGCAATTCAAGGGACGCCATCTTGGATGACGTCATTTAAAGGAACCTTCATTCTTCGTTAGGACTTTGTTTGAAGAGGATGCTCCGCGTTGGCTGGATTGAAGATGGACCCACTCTGCTCCGGAAGGATGAAGATAGAAGATGCTGCCTGGATGAAGCCTTCTGCCATCTGGAGGACCTCTTCTGCACCGATCGGATGAAGACTTCTGCCGTATGGAGGACCACTTGTGCCCGGCTGGGTGAAGATGGCTCAAGGTAGGGGGTTCTTTAGGGGGTTATTGTTAGTTTTTTTTAAGGGGGGATTGGGTGGGTTTTAGAGTAGGGGTGTGTGGGTGGTGGGTTGTAATGTTGGGAGGTATTGTATTTTTTTTTTACAGGTAAAAGAGCTGATTACTTTGAGGCAATGCCCCGCAAAAGGCCCTATTTGTAATTTAGTATAGGGTAGGGAATTTTTTTTATTTTGGGGGACTTTTTTATTTTATTAGGGGGCTTAGATTAGGTGTAATTAGTTTAAAGTTCTTGTAATTCTTTTTTTATTTTCTGTAATTTAGTGAGTTTTTTTTTCGTAATTTAGTTTATTTAATTTAATTGTAATTAATTGTAGGTGGTTTAGGTAATTAATTTAATGCTAGTGTAGTGTTAGGTGTAATTGTAACTTAGGTTAGGATTTATTTTACAGGTAATTTTGTACTTATTTTATCTAGGTAGTTATTAAATAGTTAATAACTATTTAATAACTATTGTACCTAGTTAAAATAAATACAAAGTTGCCTGTAATATTGTAGCTAGCTTAGGGTTTATTTTATCGGTAAGTATTTAGTTTTAAATAGGATTAATTTATTTAATTATGTTAAATTAATTTTGTTTAATTTAAATTATATTTAAGTTAGGGGGGTTAGACTTAGGGTTAGACTTAGGTTTAGGGGTTAATAAATTTATTATAGTAGCGGCGACATTGGAGTCAGAAAATTAGGGGTTAATAAATGTAGGTAGGTGTTGGCGACGTTGGGGGGCAGATTAGGGGTTAATAAATATAATGTAGGTGTCGGCGATGTTAGGGGCAGCAGATTAGGGGTTCATAGGTATAATGTAGGTGGCGGCAGATTAGAGGTTAAAAACCTTTATTTTTGTGTTTGCGATGTGGGGGTTTAGTGTACATTTTAGCACTTTAGTTAAGAGTTTTATGTTCCAGCGTTAGCCCATAAAACTCTTAAATACTGACTTTTAAATGCGGTAGGAGTCTTGACAGGAGAGGGTCTACCGCTCACTTCTTCCAAGACTCGTAATACCAGCGTTAGGAAAATTCCATTAAAAAGATAGGATACGCAATTGATGTAAGGGGATTTGCGGTAGCCTCGAGTCCCGGGAGAAAAGTGAGCGGTGAACCTGTACCTGTCAGACTCGTAATACCAGCGTTAGGTAAAAAGCAGCGTTGGGACCTCTCAATGCTGCTTTTTAAGGCTAACGCCAAACTCGTAATCTCAGTAATATTTTTTTTAAAGTACAGAACTCGTTTATTATGATTCTTGTGCAATAGGGGCAATTAGCATCTTAACACACATGTTACAACTCACAGTATATGACATGATACATGATTAAGAGCCATTATGAAGTACTGCAAACTAATTCCTCTATCGTTGACCATGCCACTCTCACAGGATTTATTCCATCTATCTTATTCTATATAGATTATATAGCTATACCTGAGTTTAATTTGTAACACAGACTTAACAGCGCTAATGGGTTTCCAGTGTACCAACATACAATAATTAAAAATATAAAAAGAAAAAATATAAATGTAAAATATAAAATTGAATAATACTCCAACTGTTGCCAGTTTTTCAGAGAATAACAGAGGCACCACTCCTGGGGCAAATGGTTATTCAAACAGATGGTCAAAGTCAAATGCCACGGTCAGCTCTTCATAAAATACTGTATAAAGCTGAAGTAGATAAAGAAAAAAGAAGACGCTCCAATGGCATATCTTTGTGTTCAAGCCCCTTAGATCTTCCTTATGCAGGATATGCACAAAGCTGTATCACTTATCTCAAAGTGCTATTGTAACAGTCTGGGTCTTCAAGTGCTCCCCAGCTAGCTCAGCTCCAGTCACCAATGATTAAAATTGGAATCCCACAGCGATAAAAATCACCATACTGGATAACAAAATTATTGTAAACATTCCCAAGCTCACTTGGAAATAAAATGTAATAAAAGTGTAAAATACACAATTAAAATTGCCGGACACATATCGCAAGAACAACTTGCTTCCTCACATAGTGATCAGATATAAATACATACATTGACATAATAAGCAAATTATCTCATTAACACAAATGCCCAACACATAAGTTAATAACAACAAAGTCCTTGTGTATACATATTTCGAAACAACTATATTCATGATATAATGAATAAAGTTGTTTCAAACTATGTACATAAATATTTATAAAAACATATACACCATAACTTAGGAAGTTTCACTCTTTGCTACCTTTGTTACCCATTTGTCAATAAAGTCATATAACACTGAAAATCGATCGTCTCTTGAATATATTTCAAACTCACCAAAGATACGATGTTTCTTTGTGAGTTAAACTTCCTTTATGGTTACCTTAGAGTAAAAGCCCATCTGAAAATATGAACCCAAAAACAAGTGCAACCAGATTGAAAGTAAAGTAAAAACACTTTGATATAACTCAAGTGACTGAATGCACTTACGATAACAATTTTAAATAGAGCATATCAAACTCAGCTCAAACTAACTAACTATCCTCAGGTATACTGAGTTCACTGCCGAGTTTTACCAGGGACACTTTCTTACACGGTTCTTGGCAATAAACGTAGGTTGTCCTCACTGTTCTCTGTATTAGTGAGAATTTTATGTAGCCCAGGACTTAGTATTCTATTACTTTCATCTGTTTTTGTACAGACTTTCTCAAGGATTTATGTACTGTTACTAGTGATGTCGCAAATAGTTTGCCGGCGAATAGTTCCCGGCGAACATAGCATGTTCGCGTTCGCCGCGGCGGGCGAACATATGCGATGTTCGACCTGCCCCCTATTCATAATCATTGAGTAATACTTTGACCCGGTACCTCACAGTCAGCAGGCACATTCCAGCCAATCAGCAGCAGACCCTCCCTCCCAGACCCTCCTACCTCCTGGACAGCATAATTTTAGATTCATTCGGAAGTTGCATTGTTAGTGAGAGGAGGGACAGTGTAGCTGCTGCTGATTTAGTAGGGAAATCTATAGCTAGGCTAGTGTATTCAGTGTCCACTACAGTCCTGAAGGACTCATCTGATCTCTGCTGTAAGGACAGCACCCCAAAAAGCCCTTTTTAGGGCTAGAACATCAGTCAGCTTTTTTTTCCCCCTGTGTAATCTAATTGCAGTTGCCTGCCTTCCAGCGTGTGTGTCAGGCTCACAGCGTATACTGTGCCCACTTGCCCAGTGCCACCACTCATATCTGGTGTAACAGTAGTGTAGATTTAAAAAAAAAAAACACTTTTTTGACTGTGTTAAATAATAGCAGTCAGTTTCCTTCACATGTGTGCGTTTCAGTGCCTGTCTGCCAGGGCACAGTGTCACCCCAGTGCAACTCATATCTGTTGTAACAGTAGTGTAGATTTTAAAAAAAAAAAGCACTTTTTTGACTGTGTTAAATAATAGCGGTCAGTTTCCTTCACACGTGTGCGTTTCAGTGCCTGCCTGCCTGCCTGCCTGCCAGGGCACAGTGTCACCCCAGTGCAACTCATATCTGGTGTAACAGTAGTGTACATTTAAAAAAAAAAACACTTTTTTGACTGTGTTAAATAATAGCAGTCAGTTTCCTTCACACGTGTGCGTTTCAGTGCCTGCCTCCCAGGGCACAGTGTCACCCCAGTGCAACTCATATCTGTTGTAACAGTAGTGTAGATTTAAAAAAAAAAAACACTTTTTTGACTGTGTTAAATAATAGCAGCAGTCACTGTGCTCGTGCACGAGAAGTTATCTGGGAGCAGGCACTGATTGGCTAGACTGCAAGTCTCTCAAAAGAACTGAAAAAAGGGGCAGTTTGCAGAGGCTTAGATAGAAGATAATCACAGAGGTTAAAAGTATATTATTATAAATGTGTTAGTTATGCAAAACTGGGAAATGGGTAATAAAGGGATTATCTATCTTTTAAAACAATAAAAATTCTGGTGTAGACTGTCCCTTTAAACGGGGAGTTTGGTCTGTCACTGTGTAGCGGGCGTAACCCTTACACTACCTGATCGATACAACATCATACCTGATGTTTTAAAGCACGTTATTCCAAACAATTTAGGAATGTTAGGTGATTTATGCCCTTTATGGATTAAAACCAGACTCTGCATCAACTATGTAATTTTCCATGGGAGTTTTGCCATGGATCCCCCTCCGGCATGCCACAGTCCAGGTGTTAGTTCCCTTGAAACAACTTTTCCATCACTATTGTGGCCAGAAAGAGTCCCTGTGGGTTTTAAAGTTCGCCTGCCTATTGAAGTCTATGGTGGTTCACCTGGTTCGCCCGTTCGCGAACAGTTGTGGAAGTTCGCGTTCGCAGTTCACGAACCCAAATTTTTATGTTCGCAACATCACTAACTGTTACATAAATGATGATCAGATGCCCCCCTTTATAGGGTGCTCCCCGCCCACTTGCTTCACCCTTCAACAGGTAACCCCTCCTTTGTTTAACCACGCTAATGAAGATTATGTGCACAGTTAAAGAGGTAGAAAAGCTTTAAAAGAACTGTATTAATTCCATCAAAAGATAAAAGCTGGTAACATCCGTGGGAATTAGGGGCCATATTTCCCCACACATGAAAAAGAATGAATGATTATAATGCATTATTTAAAAAATAGAAAAAATCCATAATTGTGAGTATATCTGGACAATAATAAATAAACACACTACTTAAAATGTGATAGTATATCATAAACACAAATTATAAACACAATGTGATACTGTGTAAAACATCTAAAAACTTATGGCTTAGCTAACATGCAATAGGCTATGTTAAATATTAAGCATATTTAACCAAATTCCCTACTCTTCCGAACATCGTCCTTATACTTATTTTGAATTTGATTGTGCTATTTTTTGTGAAAATCAGACTGTCTGACAAACAGACCTACAGTTGTAATCAAAATTATTCAACCCATATTGCAATTTAGGTTTATGGTCAAAATTTACAGACTTTCCACTGTCTGCAATGAACAAATCTAACATTAACAAATTGAAATAGCTCAACACAATAAATGCTTCAAGTGGTTTTCCTAAATTCAACTGAAAATGCAGTTTTTAATGAATTCAACCCCCTGAATAGAATCCATTACAACAGCACAAATATGCAAAATGGGTGTGGTCTCAAGCACATTTGATGCAACTAATCAAGGGCTTCATTAGTTCTTGAGCTAGAGCACATGAAATACCTGAACTGGCTAGTGGTTTGTTGTGTGTCACGTTTGACTGCATGTTAGAAATATGCCAAAGTCAAAAGAATGGTTACAAAAATTTAAGGCAAGAGATCATCACCCTTCACAAACAAAAAACAAGATACAAAAAGATAGCAAAGGCACTGAATGTTCCTAGATACACAGTTGGAAGCATAGTTTGCAAGTTCTGAGTTAAAGGAACAGTGGTTACACTACCTGGATGGGGCAGAAAAAGGAAGCAATCAGATTTCTGAGAAGGCAGGTTGAGAAAAACCCTTGAGTGATTGCAAAAGACCTGCAGCAAGACTTGGTGGCAACAGGCACTGAGGTTTCAGTTTGCACAGTAAGGCGCTTACTAAACGTAGAAGGTTTCCATGCCAGAACTCCAAGACTTACACCACTACTGACCCAAAAATACAAGAAAAGTCAGCTCCAATATGCTCAAAATCACATAAATAAGCCACAGAAGTTTTGGGATTCTGTTCTGTGGAGCCATGAAACAAAACTGGAACTTTTCAGCCCGATCGATCAGCGGTATGTCTGAAGAAAGAAGAATGAGGCATATGCTGAAAAGAACACTCTGCTTACAGTTAAGCATTGCGGTGGCTTGGTGGTGTTCTGGGGCTGCTTTGCATTCTCTGGCACTGGAAACCTGCAGCTTGTTGAAAGCAAGATGGAGTAATTGAAGTATCAGGAAAACCTAGGGGAAAAAATCATGTCGTCTGTGAGGAAGTTGAAGCTTGGGCTTCATTGGAACTTCCAACATGACAATGATCCCAAGCATACCTCAAATTCCACTAAGTCTTGGTGGCAGAAAAAAAACCTGGAAGATTCTACAGTGGCCATCACAGTCATCTGACTTGAACCCTATAGAAAATCTCTGGTGGGATTTGAAGAAGGTGGTTGCAACACGCAAACCGAAGAATATTACTGAACTGGAGGCCATTGCTCATGAGAAATGGGTTAAGATTCCTCAGGAAAGCTGCCAGAAGCTGATATCTGGCTATGCATCTCATTTGCAGCAGGTCATCACAGCAAAAGGGTGCTCTACTAAGAACTAAAAATGCTTGCCATGAAGGGGTTGAATAATGTTGAGACTGCAGAATTCCTTAAAAGTTGCATTTTCAGTTAAATTTGGGGAAACAACTTGAAGCATTCATTGTGTTGAGCTATTTCATTTGCTTTTGTTTGATTTTTTCATTGCAAACAGCTGAAAGTCTGTAAATTTTGGCAATAAACCTACCTGACTTGAAATGAGAGTTGAATAATTTTGATTACAACTGTATATGTGAGTAGTTATTATGGGTGTTTTCCACCTATATAGGGCAGATTACAAGTGGAGCAGTATTTAACGCTCTCGCTAGAAGTAAGTAATTCAATGGCACAAGATAGATGGGAAATAAAAACTAACACCCTACTCGCCAGCAAACCCAATCTCAAATTATTGCGGGGTGCTAAACCATCATGAAAATATTAATATTTCCCATTCCATGCAGAATATGTTCATAAATACATATCACTACATATATCTGATAGTATTTTGGATCAATATATATCAATACCTATATACTGTATATATATATATATATATATACAATGCCTTGCAAAAGTATTCACCCCCTTGGCATTTTTCGTGTTTTGTTGCCTCACAACCTGGAATTAACATGGATTGTTTGAGGATTTGCATAATTTAATTTACAGAACATTCCCACAACTTTGAAGATGTTTTTTTTTTTTATTATTTATTGTATAGCAAACAACAAATAGGACAAAATAACAGAAAAACTCAATGTGCAAAACTATTCCACCCCCCTAAAGTCAATACTTTGTAGAGTCACCTCCAAGTCACTTTGGATAAGTCTCTATGAGCTTGCCACATCTTACCACTGGGATTTTTGCCCATTACTCCTTGCAAAACTGCTCCAGCTCCTTCAAGTTGGATGATTTGTGCTTGTGAACAGCAATCTTTAAGTCTGACCACAGATTTTCTATTGGATTGAGGTCTGGGCTTTGACTAGGCCATTCCAACACATTTACATGTTTCCCCTTAAACCACTCAAGTGTTGTTTTAGCAGTGTGTTTGGGGTCATTGTACTGTTAGAAGGTGAACCTCCGTCCTAGCCTCAAATCACGCACAGAGTGGTACAGGTTTTGCTCAAGAATATCCCTGTACAGGGAGTGCAGAATTATTAGGCAAGTTGTATTTTTGAGGATTAATTTTATTATTGAACAACAACCATGTTCTCAATGAACCCAAAAAACTCATTAATATCAAAGCTGAATAGTTTTGGAAGTAGTTTTTAGTTTGTTTTTAGTTATAGCTATTTTAGGGGGATATCTGTGTGTGCAGGTGACTATTACTGTGCATAATTATTAGGCAACTTAACAAAAAACAAATATATACCCATTTCAATGATTTATTTTTACCAGTGAAACCAATATAACATCTCAACATTCACAAATATACATTTCTGACATTCAAAAACAAAACAAAAACAAATCAGTGACCAATATAGCCACCTTTCTTTGCAAGGACACTCAAAAGCCTGCCATCCATGGATTCTGTCAGTGTTTTGATCTGTTCACCATCAACATTGCGTGCAGCAGCAACCACAGCCTCCCAGACACTGTTCAGAGAGGTGTACTGTTTTCCCTCCTTGTAAATCTCACATTTGATGATGGACCACAGGTTCTCAATGGGGTTCAGATCAGGTGAACAAGGAGGCCATGTTATTAGATTTTCTTCTTTTATACCCTTTCTTGCCAGCCACGCTGTGGAGTACTTGGACGCGTGTGATGGAGCATTGTCCTGCATGAAAATCATGTTTTTCTTGAAGGATGCAGACTTCTTCCTGTACCACTGCTTGAAGAAGGTGTCTTCCAGAAACTGGCAGTAGGACTGGGAGTTGAGCTTGACTCCATCCTCAACCCGAAAAGGCCCCACATCTTTGATGATACCAGCCCAAACCAGTACTCCACCTCCACCTTGCTGGCGTCTGAGTCGGACTGGAGCTCTCTGCCCTTTACCAATCCAGCCACGGGCCCATCCTTCTGGCCCATCAAGACTCACTCTCATTTCATCAGTCCATAAAACCTTAGAAAAATCAGTCTTGAGATATTTCTTGGCCCAGTCTTGACGTTTCAGCTTGTGTGTCTTGTTCAGTGGTGGTCGTCTTTCAGCCTTTCTTACCTTGGCCATGTCTCTGAGTATTGCAGACCTTGTGCTTTTGGGCACTCCAGTGATGTTGCAGCTCTGAAATATGGCCAAACTGGTGGCAAGTGGCATCTTGGCAGCTGCACGCTTGACTTTTCTCAGTTCATGGGCAGTTATTTTGCGCCTTGGTTTTTCCACACGCTTCTTGCCACCCTGTTGACTATTTTGAATGAAACGCTTGATTGTTCGATGATCACGCTTCAGAAGCTTTGCAATTTTAAGAGTGCTGCATCCCTCTGCAAGATATCTCACTATTTTTGACTTTTCTGAGCCTGTCAAGTCCTTCTTTTGACCCATTTTGCCAAAGGAAAGGAAGTTGCCTAATAATTATGCACACCTGATATAGGGTGTTGATGTCATTAGACCACACCCCTTCTCATTACAGAGATGCACATCACCTAATATGCTTAATTGGTAGTAGGCTTTCGAGCCTATACAGCTTGGAGTAAGACAACATGCATAAAGAGGATGATGTGGTCAAAATACTCATTTGCCTAATAATTCTGAACTCCCTGTATTTAGCACCATCCATCTTTCCCTCAACTCTGACCAGTTTCCCAGTCCCGGCTGCTGAAAAGCATCCCCACAGCATGATGCTACCACCACCATGTTTCACTGTGGGGATGGTGTTCTTTGGGTGATTTTATGTGTTGGGTTTGCGCCAGACATAGCAGTTTCTTTGATGGCCGAAAAGGTCAATTTTATTCTCATCAGACCAGAGCAGCTTCCTCCATACATTTTGGGGGTCTCCCACATGCCTTTTCACAAACTCAAAACGTGCCATTTTGTTTTTTGATGAAAGCAATGGCTTTCTTCTGGCCACTCTGCCATAAAGCCCAACTCTATGGAGCGTACGGCTTATTGTCATCCTATGTACAGATACTCCAGTCTCTGCTGTGGAACTCTGCAGCTCCTCCAGGGTTACCCTAGGTCTCTGTGCTGCCTCTCTGATTAATTCCCTCCTTGCCCGGTCCGTGAGTTTTGGTGGGCGGCCGTCTCTTGGCAGGTTTTGCTGTTGTGCCATGTTCTTTCCATTTGGTTATGATAGATTTGATGGTGCTCCTGGGGATCATCAAAGATTTGGATATTTTTTTTATAACCTAACCCTGACTTGTACTTCTCAACAACATTGTCCCTTACTTGTTTGGAGAGTTCCTTGGTCTTCATGGCAGTGTTTGGTTAGTGATGCCTCTTGCTTAGGTGTTGCAACCTCTGGGACCTTTCAAAAAAGGTGTGTATATGTAATGACAGATCATGTGACACTTAGATTGCACACAGGTGGATATCATTTCACTAATTATGTGACTTCTGAAGGTAATTGGTTGCACCAGAGCTTTTTATGGTCTTCATAACAAAAGGGGTGAATACATATGCCAATTTTCTGTTTTCTATTTCTAAAAAATAGTTTTATGTATATATTTTTCTCATTTTACTTCATCAACTTAGACTATTGTGTTCCGATTCATCACATAAAATTCAGATTAATAAAACATTGAACTTAAGGCTGTAATGTAACAAAATAGGTAAAAGGTCAAGGGGTGAATACTTTTGCAAGGAATTGTATATATATATATATATATATATATATATATATGTATATATATATATATATATATATATATATATATATATATATATACATGGTTATATATAGGTATAGATATATACAGATGTATATAGGAATATCTATTTATAAATACATAGAACAAATTGTGCTTTATGCAGAACATTGGAATGTGAAGTATTTACATTAAATACACAGTATAACACTAAAAATAATATTGCATAAATGTGATATAACATGTTTTCATCTACTTGACTGCAAAGGGCTCCAATGCACACACACACACATATATATATATATATATTTATACATACTCTCCTCCTCATGTGCCTGCACTCACGTTTCCCAATGGTCGACAACCAGGGTGCAAAGTCAAATAATCAGTAGCAATATAAATAAGAACTGCACTCACTAGATTTAGAAAAAATATAATACTATTTAATTCATGGTGACGTTTTGGGGTTCGCAGACCCCTTCCTCAGACCAAGCAGTGAATAACAATAACTGAGCAAATTAAATATACTAAGTCCCACCCCCAATCAATTAAAAAATTGCACCAAAAGTTTGTAACCAAGGCAACATAACAACAGTTGCTATGGTGTTAGTATATACACATACACAATTATTATGTATATATATTTATACATACATACACATATTTAGACATGTATATAAATGCATCTCAATGTGAAAGTCTTTTGCTTGCCTTTGTGCGCAAATGTGCGCAAACACCCGCGATAAACCCCTTTTCACTTGCATGTTCCTGGGCATAGCAATCTTTTTCACAAAGATAACCTCCACAGAAAACCAAAAGAAAACCTTTCATCCCTATCACATTAAATAAATAAAATCTATAGGCAAGACAACAGGTATCATCAAGTTTTCTCTGACACTGAGGACCATAATAAACATCTTACCTCTATGTCTGAATCATTCAGTCAGAAAGACAATAAATGTAGGACTATAGATAATAAAAAAAAAATATTTCTTGAAAGCAGCACGTGAACTTACGAGAAAAGCACAGCATGCAGTCCACAAGTAATTATATATAACCCTGGTCTAGTGAAAAACCATAAAAATATAAAGACCATAGTAACAGCAGATGCCACACTAATATACTTTATTTCTCCATCTTCCTATCCGGGTATTCAAAATACAACTAACCATAGACAAAATATGCAACATACAAATCTATTTCTTGAACAGTAGAAAATTGAGAATGGCACTGAATGTTGCATTAAATGTAATGACAAAATATGCTGGTATATACAGTATATATATATATATATATATATATATATATATATATATATATATATATATATATATATATATATATATATATATATCTGTGTGTGTGTGTGTGTGTGTGAAAAAGTCACAACAAAATATACAATTAAAAAAGAGTATAATTATGGTTGATAAAATGATGAGTAAAAAACCCTTTGTGAACACATTGTGCACATTCCACAGAAAACAGCTTTTAGTGTGTCTTCTGGAACATGGGATACTGGGGAAGGATATGCAAATGAGCTTTACAATGACAAATATTTTTGCTTCCAATGTATGTTTTAAACACACTCGCCTAGATTACGAGTCTTGCGGAAACAGGGGTGCGTTGCTAACTTGCAGTTTATTCTCACCACTCACTTACCTGCAGCGCTGGTATTACGGGTTTTTATCAACCCGGCGTTAGCAGGCAAGAAGTGAGCATAGAGCAAAATTGTGCTCAATACCGCACTCCAATACCAGCGCTGCTTAAGTCAGCGGTGAGGTGGTTATACGTGCTCGTGCACGATTTCCCCATAGACATCAATGGGGAGAGCCGGCTGAGAAAAAGTCTAACACCTGCCAAAAAGCAGCGTAAAACTCAGTAACGCAGCCCCATTGATTCCTATGGGGAAACACATTTTATGTTTACACTTAACACCCTAACATGAACCCCAAGTCTAAACACCATTAATCTTACACTTATTAACCCCTAATCTGCCGCCCCCGACATCACCGCCACCTACATTATACTTATTAACCCCTAATCTGACACCCTGGACATCGCCGCCACCTACATTATACTTATGAACCCCTAATCTGCTGCCCCCAACATCGCCGACACCTACATTATATTTTTTAACCCCTAATCTCCCTCCCCCAATGTCGCTGAAACCTACCTACATTAATTAGCCCCTAATCTGCTGCCCCCAACGTCGCCACCACTATTTTAAATTTATTAACCCTTTAAACCTAAGTCTAACCCTAACAACCCCTAACCTAAATATAATTTAAATAAATCTAAATAAAATTACTATCATTAACTAAAGTAGTCCTATTTAAAACTAAATACTTACCTATAAAATAAAGCTAGCTACAATAAGCTAGCTACAATATAACTAACTAGTCCTAAAGCCTGTTCACACGGGCCATTTTTTGCAGGGTACAGCAGTCCCAACCCTTGCGCTCTCTCCCTGCCCCTCTCTTTTGCTCTCTCTCTCCCCCTCTCTCTTTTGCGCTCTCTCTTCCCCCTCTTTTGCGCTCTCTCTCTCCCCCCCTCTTTTGCACTCTCTCTCTCCCCTCTCTTTTGAGCTCTCTCCCCCCTCTCTTTTGCGCTCTCTCTCCCCCTCTCCTTTGCGCTCTCTCTATCCTACCCTCTTTTGCGCACTCTCTCTCCCCCCCTCTTTTGCGCTCTCTCTCTCCCCCCCTCTTTTGCGCTCTCTCCCCTCCTCTTTTGCGCTCTCTCTCTCCCCTCTCTCTCCCCCCCTCTCTCTCTCTCCCCCTCTCTCTCCCTCCCCTCTCTCTCCCTCCCCTCTCTCTCCCCCTCTCTCTCTCCCCCTCTCTCTCTCTCTCCCCCTCTCTCTCTTTCTCCCCTCTCTCTCTCTCCCCCTCTCTCTCTCCCCTCTCTCTCCCCCCTCTCTCTCCTTTCTCTCTCCTCTCTGTCTCTCTCTCCCCCCTCTCTCTCTCACTCCCCCTCCCCTCTCTCTCTCCCTCCCCCTCCCCTCTCTCTCTCCCTCCCCTCTTTCTCTCCCACTCCCCTCTCTCTCTCACTCTCACTCCCCTCTCTCTCTCACTCCCCCTCCCCTCTCTCTCTCATTCCCCCTCCCCTCTCTCTCTCCCTCCCCCTCTCTCTCTCCCTCCCCCTCTCTTTCTCCCTCCCCCTCTCTCTCTCTCCCTCTCTCTCTCTCCCTCCCCCCCCTCTCTCTCTCCCCCTCTCTCTCTCCCCTCTCTCTCTCCTTTCTCTCTCCTTTCTCTCTCCCCTCTCTCTCTCCCCTCTCTCTCTCCACTCTCTCTCCCCCTTCTCTCTCCTTTCTCTCTCCCTCTCTATCTCCCCCCCTCTCTCTCTCCCCCTCCCCTCTCTCTCTCTCACTCCCCTCTCTCTCTCACTCTCACTCCCCTCTCTCTCTCACTCCCCCTCCCCTCTCTCTCTCTCTCTCCCTCCCCCTCTCTCTCTCTCCCTCCCCCCCTCTCTCTCTCTCCCCCCCTCTCTCTCCCCCTCTCTCTCCCCCTCTCTCTCTCTCCTTTCTCTCTCCCCTCTCTCTCTCCTTTCTCTCTCCCCTCTCTCTCCCTCTCTCTCTCCCCTCTCTCTCCCTCTCTCTCTCCCCTCTCTCTCCCCCCTCTCTCTCCTTTCTCTCTCCCTCTCTATCTCCCCCCTCTCTCTCTCACTCCCCCTCCCCTCTCTCTCTCACTCCCCCTCTCTCTCTCTCTCCCCCTCCCCTCTCTCTCTCACTCCCCTCTCTCTCTCTCTCACTCCCCTCTCTCTCTCACTCCCCCTCCCCTCTCTCTCTCTCTCCCTCCCCCTCTCTCTCTCCCTCCCCCCCTCTCTCTCTCCCCCCCCCCCTCTCTCTCCCCCTCTCTCTCTCTCCTTTCTCTCTCCCCTCTCTCTCTCCTTTCTCTCTCCCCTCTCTCTCCCTCTCTCTCTCCCCTCTCTCTCCCTCTCTCTCTCCCCTCTCTCTCCCCCTTCTCTCTCCTTTCTCTCTCCCTCTCTATCTCCCCCCTCTCTCTCTCCCCCTCCCCTCTCTCTCTCACTCCCCTCTCTCTCTCACTCTCACTCCCCTCTCTCTCTCACTCCCCCTCCCCTCTCTCTCTCTCTCCCTCCCCCTCTCTCTCTCCCTCCCCCCCTCTCTCTCTCTCCCCCCCTCTCTCTCCCCCTCTCTCTCCCCCTCTCTCTCTCTCCTTTCTCTCTCCCCTCTCTCTCTCCTTTCTCTCTCCCCTCTCTCTCCCTCTCTCTCTCCCCTCTCTCTCCCTCTCTCTCTCCCCTCTCTCTCCCCCCTCTCTCTCCTTTCTCTCTCCCTCTCTATCTCCCCCCTCTCTCTCTCACTCCCCCTCCCCTCTCTCTCTCCCTCCCCCTCCCCTCTCTCTCTCTCTCCCTCCCCCTCTCTCTCTCCCTCCCCCCCCTCTCTCTCTCTCCCCCCCCTCTCTCTCCCCCTCTCTCTCCCCCTCTCTCTCTCTCTCCTTTCTCTCTCCCCTCTCTCTCTCCTTTCTCTCTCCCCTCTCTCTCCCTCTCTCTCTCCCCTCTCTCTCCCTCTCCCTCTCCCCTCTCTCTCCCCCCTCTCTCTCCTTTCTCTCTCCCTCTCTATCTCCCCCCTCTCTCTCTCACTCCCCCTCCCCTCTCTCTCTCACTCCCCCTCTCTCTCTCCCTCCCCCTCCCCTCTCTCTCTCCCTCCCCACTCTCACTCCCCCTACCCTCTCTCTCTCCCCCTCCCCTCTCTCTCCCCCTCCCCTCTCTCTCACTCCCCTCTCTCTCTCACTCCCCCTCTCTCTCCCTCCCCTCTCTCTCTCCCTCCCCCCCCCCTATCTCTCTCCTCCTCCCCCCCCCCTCTCTCTCTCTCTCCTCCCCTCTCTCTCTCCCCCTCCCCCTCTCTTTCTCTCCCACCCTCTCTTTTGATCTCTCTGTCCCCTTTCTTTTGCTCTCCCTCCCCCTCTCTTTTGCTGTCTCTCCCCCTCTCTTTTGCTCCCTCTCTTGTGCTCCCTTTATCTCCCCTCTTGATCTCTCTCTCCCCTCTTGATCTCTCTCACCTTTCTTATCTTTCCCCTACCCCCTCTCTCCCCTCTTTTGAGCTGTTTTGAGCTCTCACTGCACAGCCTTATACGGGCCGCCTGACCCCGCCCCTTCACGCTTGACCACGCCCCTCACGGCCCTCGCGCTCGGCCACGCCCCCTTCACGCCCCCGGCCACGCTCGCTCACGCACACTTCTGCTCGCACTGAAGAGCAGAGACTTAGGGACTCTCAAAGGCCAGGTGTGTTTGTCCTCGTGCTGTGCTGTCTACTGCGCATGACAGCTTCGGAAAAACACACTTGGCCTTTTATTATATAGGATAATTACATTGTATCTTGCCTAGGGTTTATTTTTATTTTATAGGCAAGTTTGTATAATAAAAATAAAATAAAACCCTAACTAAAAAACCTAAGCTTCCCATTGCCCTCGCATTCTATTGGCTGATCCAATCAGCCAATCAGATTGAACTTCAATCCGATTGGCTGATTAAATCAACCAATCAGATTTTTCCTACCTTAATTCTGATTGGTTGATAGAATCCTATCGGAATTCGAGGGACGCCATCTTGGATGACGTCATTTAAAGGAACCTTCATTCGTCATTAATCGTCGGACAGAAGAGGATGCTCCACGTCGGATGTCTTGAAGATGGACCCGCTCCGCGCCGGATGGATGAAGATAGAAGATGCCGCTTGGATGAAGACTTCTGCTGGATGGAGGACCTCTTCTGCCCCAATCGGATGAAGACTTCTGCCAGTCCGGATGTCCTCTTCTGCCCCATCCGTGCCCAGCTGGGTGAACACGGCTCAAGGTAGGGTGATCTTCAATGGGGTAGTGTTAGGTTTTTTTAAGGGGGGATTGGGTGGGTTTTAGAGTAGGGATGTGTGGGTGGTGGGTTGTAATGTTGGAGTGGGGTATTGTATTTGTTTTTTACAGGCAAAAGAGCTGATTAGTTTGGGGCAATGCCCCGCAAAAAGCCCTTGTAAGGGCTGGTAAAAGAGCTGATTACTTTGTAATTTAGTTTAGGATAGGGAATTTTATTATTTTGGGGGGCTTTTCTATTATATTAGGGGGCTTAGATTAGGTGTAATTAGATTAAACTTCTTGTAATATTTTTTTATTTTTTGTAATTTACTGTTTGTTTTTTTACTATAGTTTAGTTTATGTAATTGTATTTAGATAATTGTATTTAATTTATTTAATTAATTTATTGATAGTGTAGTGTTAGGTGTATTTGTAACTTAGGTTAGGATTTATTTTACAGGTAATTTTGTAATTATTTTAACTAGGTAGCTATTAAATAGTTATTAACTATTTAATAGCTATTGTACCTAGTTAAAATAAATACAAAATTGCCTGTAAAATAAAAATAAATCCTAAAATAGCTACAATGTAACTATTAGTTATATTGTAGCTATCTTATGGTTTCTTTTATAGGTAAGTATTTAGTTTTAAATAGGAAACATTTATTTAATTATAGTAATTTTATTTAGATTTATTAAAAATAGATTTAAGTTAGGGGGGTGTTAGGGTTAGACTTAGGTTTAGGGGTTAATACATTTATTAAAGTTGCGGTGATGTCCGGTCGGCAGATTAGGGGTTAATAATTGTAGTTAGGTGTCGGCGACATTGGAGACGGCAGATTAGGGGTTAATAAACATAATATTGGTGTCAGCGATGTTAGGGGCAGCAGATTATGGGTTCATAGGTATAATGTAGGAGATGGCGATGTCCGGTCGGCAGATTAGGGGTTAAATAATTTTATTATAGTGTTTGCGATGTGGGGGGGCCTCGGTTTAGGGGTTAATAGGTAGTTTATGGGTGTTAGTGTACTTTTTAGCACTGTAGTTAAGAGCTTTATGTTACGGCGTTAGCCCATAAAACTCTTAACTACTGATTTTTATATGCGGTAGGAGTTTTGGAGGTAGAGGCTGTACTGCTCACTTCTTCCAAGACTTGTAATACCAGCGTTAGGCAAATCCCATTAAAAAGATAGGATACGCAATTGACGTAAGGGGATTTGCGGTATGGAAAAGTTGCGGAAGAAAAGTGAGCAGTAGACCCTTTCCTGCCTGACCTTTAATACCAGCGGGCGTTAAAAAGCAGCGTTAGGGGGGGCGGAGTTAACCGCTAGCAGAGACGGACGTGCTGCAGAGGAGCTCCTGCATTTATGGCTCCTTAAAGTGCTTTTACACCTGCATTTTCCCTTTTTATGGTAAAAAAAAAACGACCCTATCACTGACTCAGTGTGTGACCTCAGTGAATTTAAACCCAGGCTGGCTACTCTAATATACTGGGGGACTACCAGAGACAGAAAGACCAGGAGGGACCCCATCATCTCAGTGAACCACCTTAAAACTACCCCGGGGGACCGGGGTCTAGTGCCGGAGCCCTAGTCGGCAGCCAAGTCCCCATCCAGCTGGCGAACAACCCTTCCTAAGCCGGTATTGGGTCATCTTGTGAAGCCACGCGGCGCTGCCGCATCTCCCTATCCCAACAACCTCCTTACCTCACCGAGAGCTACTGCTGAGGTTACATCGCCATACTTTCCGGTGGGTTCCCGGACCTCCGATCATTGCCGCGGTCAGGCTTGGCAGGTGACTTGCACGGACCGGGAGCCTGGACACTTCCTCTCCTCCTTGCGGGGTTTTGGCACGAAGCTACGCCATTTTGCTCACCCTCTACATACAAGTGCGGCCGGAGGCCGCCCAGACAGGTTACCGCTACACCCCGCTGGGGGGAAATTGGCCGATTAGACAGACCCAGCTGTTGAATGCACATTGGAGAGGGCGGAGATCTTAAGGAGCCTGCCGCCTGCCGCCGGAGACAGCTCCACATCAGAAGACCACGCTGCACCCCTAAAGGTAAGGGGGATCTGGCTGGAAATTGAGCTTAGAGGGACACCCCCAACATAAACAGTCTGACCGCTAGGATTGGTCATATATTCCAGTTATTATCCATGCCTTGGGGGCAGCTCAGCTTGGCAAACGAATAGGGCGTTTTGAGGCCTTGATCACTGGAAATACTAAGGGCCTTATACTGAGCAGCTGTGGCCTATATGGCCATTGGTAATAAGAGGCCTCTTGCTTCTACCCCGGACCTGAGACGGCATTCAGTTGGAGTGCAGTTCATCTAGATCTTCAGCTCCCATAACCGGGTAAGAACCTGTCAGGATAACTGACTTTTTATTCAGCTCTCTCAGACCCAGGGGAATAAACAGCACACCGCTAACTTTTGAGTCCTGCATAGACTGACATTCAGGCCCTTATAGATAAAACCTCTTCATTCCCCTACTTAACTACTTAACTGGATATTAAGAGAAGAACTTAATTATACCCCTGAAGCATAGTTAGTAGGAATAAACCACAGTAAGAGGCTAACACCACAGAACTACCTAAATAACTTGGACCACACATATAGGATATACCCCATCTGGAGAAGCAGCCCCAACTCACTGGGACTGATCACTGACCCCATCCTGCCTGGGACCTACAACAAATCCTGCAGTGGCTATATATAGTAGATCAAGTATCTTCAGCACTAGAGAGGGCTACTTAACCTTGCTTCACCTTCCTAACTGGGGCCCAAGTGGTTGAGACATATTCATACCTTTAGAACCTGAGAGCTGGGCACTACAGCCACATTTTGCAACGTCTACAAGTGTCTACAAAGAACCCTTTGTTATTTCACACAACCTTTCTATTTTCTTGTGTAGTGGGATTTTTCACAGCCCCTGCTTTTGAGACATTTTCATACTAATCTCTTTTTCATTTATACCAGCTGCTGTGACAGCTTCATTGTCCTCAGGTTCACAGCCTGAGGTGGAGTGTGATTTTATATTGCTGCCTTAATTATACACCTTTTTCCCACAGGTTTCTAAGTGTATTATAATATTAAGTGCTGGTGCAACTTTCCATGTATGTGATACGCTAATAGATAGGTTAAAAAGTACTGTTCTCTCACTAAAGGTTTTTGTGACCCAACCTAGCCTACATATTTACCCAAAGCTACTAAGTAGTGAAATTAACACTTACTTCCCGGGGTGCATACACATAGACACATATATTGGCACACTCCCCTAGCCTTACATACACTGACACGTTGCAGCACGCACATTCACTACACATAACCTGGTCTTCCCACATTGCACTTCCATCACTGAAACACACCTTCTGAAATTTTGTACCCTGAAGAACACCACCTACACCTATACTCCTGAATTAACAACTTAATGACTTAATAGGAGGGTATCTTATTCACCTCCACTCAGTATTCTGTTGAGTTGCACTGATTGTTAACTTTCTCTGGCACCTCTCCCTTTCCGGTCCAGTCAGTCTAGGCTGGTCACTTCCCTTCTCCTTTTTCCCTTCTACACAGTCGTATCCCACCACTCCCTGAGGTGCCAGAGATTTACTTACTTGAACTTGTATGTTGGGACCGAGAGGTTCAATTTCTATCTATTATGTGATGCTGTAACAAAATGTCATAAATATAGAAGGTGTTGTTGACCCCTGCTCCGCAGTCTAGCAATACATATCAGAACTAGTAAACTTTGCTATACGGTGCTTTATACTTTTCAGATTGTTCTAAGAGTGCTCTATAATTGAAGGTTGGTGCAAATTTTTAACTTACAGATATACCTAACGGTCTTATCACAATGCCCCATGGGTCCAGACGACAGGGGAAAACCTCCACCAACACTCAGAAGACTGTTTATGATCATTTTACTCAATCGGGAAAAGAATCTAACCCTGTCACCAACGAGGAGATGAGTGACCCTGAGTCGATAGATGCTGAATCTCATTCCAGTGTGCGCTCAGAAGCGCCATCACATCACTACATTACTAAGGCTACCCTACAACATATGTTGGCCAGTCAGACATGCTCTATCACCCAGGAAATTCAGCGTTCCTCTGCGGAATTGAAAAAGGAAATTTCAGAGATTGGGGAGAGGGTTGAAGCACTTGAGCGGAAACAGGATGATCTAGCAGTAGATCAGTCAAACCTGCTCTCTTATTCTGAAACCCTAGCAGACCAGATGACTCAACTTGAATTTAAAATGGCAGACATTGAAGACAGATCTCGCAGAAATAATATCCGGTTTCGGGGCATCCCAGAAACTGTAGAGAATACTCATCTCCAACCCTATCTAAAGGAGCTGTTTGCAGTACTCGTGGGCACCCCAGATGGACATACTGATACAATGGAAAGAGCCCATAGAGCTTTAAGATCGCGATCTGCTCCCGCCGACAAGCCAAGAGATGTAATCGTCTGCTTCCACAGCTACATATATAAAGACAAACTTATGCAAGCAGCCTTCAAAAGACCGCCTATGCCAGAAACATTCAAAGATATTCAGCTTCTGCCTGACCTTTCAACTCATACACTGCAGTACCGTAAAACCTTCCAACAAATTACTCTAACACTCAGGAAGGCTAATATTAAGTACAGGTGGGGTCATCCTACAAACCTAGTGGTCACCAGAAATAACCAGAGCCACACAATCACCTCCATACCTCAAGGTATGGCTCTCTTGGCCACATGGGGCCTACACCAGGAACAACCTCCACCATTACAGCCAACCTACCCAAAGCTGAGAGCTTCGGCTCCCGAATGGTCTATTAAAGAACAAAGAGCTAAGAAACCTAAAACTAATCCACCGTAAAAACACGTCTGGTGGCCTCTAATGGAACTTACCTGGACTTCATTTAACCTGGAAGTTTGACCTGTCTCCTACAGATCATAACTGAGGTTGAGTTAAAGTTTAAAAGTTTACTATTAGTTAGTACAATTAAGTTATGTGTTTGATTGTTATTTTAATGTTGTTGTATTAATTTAAGAATTGCGCACCTGTAATCGTAAGTTAATTTACAGTGATTACTGCAGAGCAGGGTTCATCCCATAGACCCCTGTTTCTGTTTGCTTCTCTCCCCCCACAGGCAGCCCACGCTAGGGCTCCATCATAGCGAACTATTTTCGCTAACTTTCTCTCACTCTACCTGTTGTCTATTCCCCTCCCCCTACCCCCCCCCACCTACACTAACTTTTATTAAAAGACCTGATCTACTCCCCATATCTCCATATGCCCCCCCCTCAAAATACTAACCCATAATGTAAGAGGCCTAAACTCCCCACAAAAACGTAGCCTTTTAGCTAGATCACTCAAATTCCATAACCCTGATGTAGCCTTCCTTCAGGAGACACATTGGTCGTTAGACAACCCTCCTTACACAATATCTAAAGATTACACTGTTCTTGAACACACCTCTTTCTCAAAGAAAGCCAGAGGCACAGCAATTTTAATTCACAAAAGAATATCCTATGAACCAATTCAAGTTCTAAAAGACCCGCAATCTAGATTTCTCATTCTAACATGTAAGCTAGACCATACTGATCACACCTTAGTCTCTATCTATCTCCCTAACTCACATCAACCTAGATACCTCAAACGGATCCTGCACACAGTTGACCGGATAAAAATAGGCAGAGTCTTGCTAGCGGGGGACTTCAACATGACTTGGGACCCAGTACTAGACAGAAAAAGAACTACCCGTACAAAACATGCTACCCCTTCTGCTCAACTTTCCCAAAAGTTCAGACAAATTATTACCCACTTCTGCTACTTTGATGTATGGCGATCACTTCACGCTAGAGACAGAGACTACACTCACTTCTCATTCCCTCATAAAACGTACTCCAGACTCGACTATGTTTTTTGCTCAGCAGAAACCCTTGACCAAGTCAAACATTCTAACATCTCCCTATGCCCATGGTCTGACCATGACCTAGTTTCAGTAACTCTCCGCTCAACGGAACAACATAATGTGAGGCCTTCATGGCACCTCCCACATTACATCCTACAGGATGCTGCATTCAAGGAAACCCTGAGAAAAGATATAACCTTCTACTGCCAAACTAATGATAATAATCAGGTTAGAGATGACACACTCTGGGGTGCGGCAAAGGCCACCTTTAGAGGTCTCATAATTAAAAGACAAGCTCATCTTAAAAAACTATCTGGCCTACCCCTCTCTAAATCTCATATTGAACTGCGTCGACTAGAACTCCTCAATAGAAGCACACCCTCAGATGGAACCATGGCTCAAATTATACAGATTAAAAATCATATCAACCAGCTAGAGCTAAAACGCACCCAAGCTAATTTATTTAAATTGAAACAGATTACTTACCACAAGAGTAACAAAGCAGATACACTACTAGCCAATAAACTTAAAAACAGAGCGAGTACCTCAAGAATTCACCAGATCCAATTTGAGAACCAGACATACCGCAAACCCTTAGACATTGGTACATGTTTTGAGAAATTCTACTCAAATCTATACAATTTAGAAAAAAATGCAAGTGATAAGCTAACCCCTGTCGATAAGATTTGCTCCTTCCTTCGCAGCTTAAATCTCCCCTCATTGTCGCCTGACGACCAAGAAACACTCTCATCCCCCTTCACCCCTAAGGAAATTAAACACGTAATAACACATCTAAAACCTTTCAAAACTCCGGGCCCGGATGGCTACTCAGCAGCTTTCTACAAAACATACACAAACGAGCTAACCCCATTACTCTTAAGATTTTTTAATCACGCTAGAGAACAGGGCAGGTTCAGTCAGGAATTCTTGGAAGCCACGGTGATTACTATTCCTAAGCCCCAAAAAGATCCATCTTTATGCTCCAATTACAGGCCAATTTCCCTGATCAATTTAGATGTCAAAATTTATGCCAAATTATTTGCTACATGCATTTCTAAACTACTCCCGAAACTTATAAACTTAGACCAAGTAGGATTCATTCCTCATCGCGAGGGACCCGACAATACTAGACGTCTCTTAAACATCTGCACTGAATCCACCAGACTAAATAGGCCATTCTCTGTAATCTCATTAGATGCAGAGAAGGCTTTTGACCGCGTTCGGTGATCCTACTTATGGGAAGCCCTTAAAATCTTTGGTTTCCCAGATCATATTATCAAAGCGATACAGGCTCTTTACTCTACTCCCTCAGCAGTAGTCAGAGGTCTAGGCTTCGCCTCGCCCCCCTTTCCAATATCTAATGGCACCAGACAAGGGTGTCCACTCTCACCTCTTCTTTTTGCCCTGGCAATCGAGCCATTAGCAGAACAAATCAGACAAGATAAAAAAATTGATGGCGTCCGCCTACATGGCACTATTCACAAAATAGCACTCTTTGCTGACGACATCACAATATTCTCCTCAGACCCCCTATCCTCATTCCCGAGACTGATGGAAATCTTAGACTCCTTTGGAGACATGTCCCTTTACAAATTAAACTTAGATAAAACAGAAATCTTTACTTGGGGCTTTCCCCAGGACACAGCTGACACCCTAAAGACTCAATATAGAGTACACTGCGTCAACAACTTCATCTCCCATTTAGGTGTTAAGATATCGAACAATATCCCTCAGATGATCAAAGACAATTATCTGCCCCTTTTAGCCGAACTGCGCACTCTGAAAGACAAATGGGACTATACTTACATTTCATGGATAGGTAGGTTAACGGCCCTTAAGATGTCTTTCCTACCCAAAATTACTTATTTATTTAGATGCCTACCTTTCCGTATCCCGGGGTATCTCCTCCACCAATTTCAGAGTGAATTTACAAAATATATATGGCAACACAAACCCCCTAGAGTGGCGCATAAAATTCTTCAAAGCCCCCTTAGTAGAGGAGGTATAGCCTCCCCATCGATAACAAGGTATTACGAAGGAGCCATGCTCACTCACATCTCGCAATGGGGTGCGAAAGACTCCCCTAGTTAATGGAAAACCATAGAACAAGCCTCCCTCCCAAACCACATATTTTTACCCGACTTGATTTGGATTCCTGCCCACCTACGACGGACCACAAATATTAGCAACAACATAATACGAGAATGCCTCGCCATGTGGGATAAGCTAAGACATTATCCACACATCGCCCCTCACCTATCACTCCCTTGACGGGTCTCCTACGAGGCTTACCTGACTCTCATCCTCATGGCTGGACAAGAATTGGAATACAAACAGTAGCTGACATTTGGGTCACTTCACCAACCCCGCGCTTCATGACACTCTCAGAAACAAAGGTTGGCTTCAATTTACCCAGGTACATGACATTTGAATATACAAGACTAAAGAGCTTTCTTATTAGTTGGGGATTCCGACCTGAGTTACACCGACCCCGTACACTCTGGGAAACGACTTGGCAACAAGGTAACAAACTACACAGACCACTATCAATGCATTACACCTTAATAGGAAACTCAGACCCTGAGAATAAGCTTCCTCACTTACTCAAATGGGAATCGGCTCTGAACCTGACCTTACCCCCACAGGTATGGCAACATGTAATCTCCCTCACCAAAAAAGCATTACACTGTGTTACACTCTTCGAAACTTATTACAAACTCTTAACGCACTGGTACCTTACCCCTGTGAGACTTAACAAAATGTTTGACTCTGCATCTCCCCTATGCTGGCGTAATTGCGGCAAAAAAGGAGATTCTCTACACATATGGTGGGAATGCCCTAAGTTAAGACCCTTATGGAGTACTTGTTTCCGTACACTAGGGAGATTAGGTATAACACTTCCCACAACTCCTTCTAATGCCCTTTTACACACAGGCATTACTAAGCTACCTAAGCACCAAGCATACCTAGCAATCTATTTGCTAACAGCTACTAAAGCGACAATAGCCAAGACATGGAAAACCGAGACGCCCCCAGAGTGGTCATGCATCTTAAATTATATGGCATACATCTACAACATGGAGAAACCTATCTTTTACTCTCTAAATAATTCAGACCTATTTGAACTAGTGTGGGCAGACTGGCAATCTCACCACACCATTGCTTGGGCCCCGAACACTAGAGTAAACACACACTAGACAACCCTCACCATGTACCCTCTACATAAGAACTAAATCTCTATCTTTAACACCACTATTGCCTTTCCTTTCTCCCCAGCCCCTTCCCCCGCCCCAGCTAACCCACCTCCTCTGATTTGAGCTATATTACGCTCATTTTTCATTTTATGAATACATTCCGATCTGAAATGCTGATATTGTTTCAATTTTTCTGTTCATATTTTTTGTAGGAGCCTGTGTGCTCCAAAAACATTCACTATGTTATCTTTGTAATTGAGAATTATTCACCAATAAAAATTTGAAATTAAAAAAAAAAAAAAAAGCAGCGTTAGGACCCCTTAACGCTGCTTTTAAAGCTAACACAGAACTCGTAATCTAGCTGTTAGGGTTTATTTTATAGGTAAGTATTTAGTTTTAAATAGGAATAATTTAGTTAATGATAGTAATTTTATTTAGATTTATTTTAATTATATTTAAGTTAGGGGGTGTTAGGGTTAGGGTTAAACTTAGGTATAGGCGCTAATAATTTTAGAATAGTGGCGGCGACGTTGGGGACGGCAGATTAGGGGTTAATAAGTATAATGTAGGTGGCGGAGATGTTAGGTGCGGCAGATTAGGGGTTATTAATATTTAACTACTGTTTGCGAGGTGGGAGTGCGGCAGTTTAGGGGTTAATATGTTTATTCTAGTAGCGGCGATGTCCGGAGTGGCAGATAAGGGGTTAATAATTTTATTTTAGTGTTTGCGATGCTGGAGGGCCTCGGTTTAGGGGTTAACAGGTAGTTTATGGGTATTAGTGTACTTTTTAGCACTTTAGTTATGAGTTTTATGCTACAGCTTTGTACCATAAAACTCTTAACTATTGACTTTAAAATGTGTTAGGAATCTTGGAGGTAGAGGGTGTACCACTCACTTTTTGGCCTCCCAGGATAAACTCGTAATACCGGCGCTATGCAAGTCCCATTGAAAAAAGACTTTACGAAATTTACGTAAATTGATTTGCGGTAAGGCCAAAAAAGTGTGCGGTGCCCTTAAACCTGCAAGACTCGTAATACCAGCGGGCGTAAAAAAAAGCTTGGTTAGGACCTGTTAACACTGCTTTTTTACCTTAACGCAAAACTCACAATCTAGCCGATGCTTCCTAAAGCAAGTACGGTGATAAAGGTTACATCATAATTGTAACAAACAGCAAGCCGCTTTCCTGTCTGAGCATGCATCTTCTCACTGTGAGGTGGAGTGCTGTTGTTTCGAATGTAATATAATGGAATCAATGGCTGAGTGACTCAGCTCACCACAAGCCCTTACTGATGAACTAAACATTAACAACACAGTGTTTTAACAGAGTCCAGGGGTAAGAGAGCAATGAGACTAAACTTAGTAGCTGAACATTCTCTGGAACTTTAATCAGCTCCTACAAAACAAACAACAACTACGTACCAGAAAGTAACTGTAAGTTTATAAATTTGAATATCAAAGAAAGACATACATTTGTATAAGTTTAGTCTCGCTATCCAGATGAATGCAACTTGCATGCAATATTTTATGCTATGATATGATATCAGAGGTATCCAGGGTAAAGGTAATCTTAGTGAGACATTGCAGGGAAAAGCAGCACAAAGTCATTTAACAAATGCAGAGTCCACAAACAAGCCAAAGTTGAATACCAAATCAGTCTTAAAATAGGTTTTAATACAGAAGAGAAGTCAGGGGAAGTCAAACCAGTATGTCCAAGTAGTAATTCCTCGGCTCCTCTCGCCACTCCGTCCTGTTGCTATGGCCGTTGCCATGGACGCTGCGATTCCTGTGGGCACGCGGTGATGACGTCATTGCCGCACGCCCATTTCTCCTGTTGCCGGTCTGTGAGTCCTCTTATCGCGAATCTGCACCTATGTAAGTATCCAGCAAGAACAAAGAGGCAGCACCCGGAACATCACAGGACACGATAATTAAAAGCAAAACATTGAATAGGCACAAATGAAAAAGATGCACATTGTAAACATCACAAAGAAAGGTCGGTCAAACATGTTTTGTAGATTACATATTGTACTTTGTCAGTGACCCTGCGTTACTTACCTTCAGTGCCCAAGTATAGGTTAGTCTTGTGCTTCCCTGGGTGCTATTATTCTGAACTGCTGTTACTTTGATTGCCTTATTGTTACTGAACTATGCTTGTCTGACCACTCTGCTGCTTAACCCTTGAATTTCTGGATTGCCTTATTGTTACTAACTCTGCTTGTCTGACCACTCTGCTACTTAACCCTTGAATTGCTGGATTGCCTTATTGTTACTGAACTCTGCTTGTCTGACCATTCTACTGGTTTACCCCTGAACTGCTAAACTGCTGGATTACCTTTTGTTGCTGACCTCTGCCTGTTCCTGAACATTCTATTGGTTTACCCCTGAACTACTAAACTGCTGGATTACCTTTTATTGCTGACCTCTGCCTGATCCTGACCATTCTACTGGTTTTCCCCTGAACTGCTAACCTGCTGGATTGCCTTTCTGTTGTCGTACTCTGCCTGTCTCTGACCATTATCTGCCTTAATCTTATTGCTGTGAAGGACTACCCTGTCTACCGTGAGTACTGCTTACCTCATTTCTTACACTCACTTTGTTCTGTGATATTTCCTTTTCCTTCCACTTGACGCCGGGATAAGAAGAAAAACTGGCCAAGTTTGGTCTGATAGGGAAATATCCCACGAGCATTACATTATACTTGGCCCATGGACCCAAATGAGGTAGCAAGAGCAATCTCTATGCAGGGACAAATGCTGGGGACCCACGCCACACATTGGCAGAGTTGGATTCTAAGTTAGAGACTATTACTGTTATGCTCTCCTCACTTGTTCCTGACAAAACCACTGCTCCTGTGACCATACAACCTGCTCCTGCTGCTAGTACTGCAACCTCCTTCCCTGCTTCTCGTAGCAAACCCTGGATACCCTTGCCTGACAGTCCCATCAGTCAAAGGTCAACTTTATTGTTTCCTTGTTTAAGGATAAGGCCCTAGCCTGGGTTTTTCCCTCTTTGGAACAAGGCACTCAACTCCTGAACGATGCTGATACCTTCATTTCTGCACTCTCTTCTGTTTTTGGGACCTCTGGTTGCTTCTGCTGCAGAATACTCTCTTTTGGATCTCAGTCCGGGTAATGGATCTGTGGCACAATACGCCATCGAATTTTGCACCTTGGCACTTGAGACCAGTTGGGATTGCAGTTCTCTCAATGCTGCCTTTCGGAGAGGGCTACATGAACGCATCAATGACGACCTCACTTATCATGATGTTCTATCTACTCTGAATGACTTTATAGAACTGTGTAATACTCTGGATTCTCGCTTTCAGGAGTGACAAGCTGAAAGAAAGAGAACTCGCAGAGCCCTGCCCTCTCCCCCCTACCTGTCTAGCCACTAGACTGCCCTCTACCTTTCCTGCACCTCTAGTTACCTCTGAGGAGGAACCTATGGATCTCTCTTCCCTTAAGTCCTCTGAATCCGAAAGACAGAGAAGAAGGTGGTTGAGACTATGCTTTTATTGTGGTTCCAATTCACATGAACTAAAAGGACTGTGATATATGGCCGGGAAAAGCCAACGCTTAGAGGATAAAGGTGGGGTACCTCTAAGAATGGCTACTACCAATTCTGGATCTGGGTACCTATTATCTTAACCTTTCTTCAGAACTCCTACCACCTCAACGCCCTTATGACTGCAAATTGACCTCTTTCCTGGAGCTCCACTTCCTAAAGGCTGAAACCAAGGCCATGGAGGAATATATTCAAGAGAATTTAGCTAAAGGCTTTTTCACCCTTACTCTTCTCCTGCTGGGGTTGGTTTCTTTTTTGTCAGTAAGAAGGATGGTGGTTTGAGACCCTACATTGACTACAGAGCCCTAAATAACATAACTATTAAGAACTGTTATCCTATACCCTTAATCACTGAACTATATGATTCGCTACAAAATGCTTGTTACTTTATGAAACTAGATCTTCGGGGGGCATATAATCTCATTCGTATCTTCCTGGGGCATGTATGGAAAATTGCCTTCAACATGAGATCTTGGCACTATGAATACTTAGTAATGCCTTTTGGGCTATGCAATGCCCCTGCTGTCTTTCAAGCTTTCGTCAATGATGTCTTCCGTGACCTACTTAATCGTACTGTCATTGTCTATTTGGATGACATCCTCATATGCTCCACCACCCTGAGCATTATGAGCATGTGAAACAGGTACTTAGTCTCAGAAACAACTCTCTGGTAGCCAAGTTGGAGAAGTGCAAATTCGATCAAATCCAGATAAAGTTCCTTGGATATGTTATCTCAAAATAAGGTGTTGCCATGGATCCTACAAAGCTAATTGCATTTCTAGAATGGCCTCAACCCACCACATTGAAGGAACTACAGAGATTCTTGCGGTTTTCCAACTATTATCCCAAGTTCATAAAGAACTTCTCCAGAATCATTGCCCCACTTACTGAGCTGACCAAACAAAGCAAAGATTGCAAAAGTTGGTCTCCAGTAGCTGTGGACTCTTTTTCCCATCTAAAGAAGGCATTTTGTATTGCTCCTGTGCTACGTCATCCTGACCCAGACCTGCAGTTCACTTTAGAGGTTGATGCCTCTGATATAGAAGCTGGTGCTGTCCTGACTCAGAGGGACCCTTCTACCTCCAAGTCGCATCCTGTAGCCTTTTTCTCTAAACGTTTTACCCCTGCAGAAAGGAACTACAATGTGGGGAATCATGAGCTCCTAGCCATTAAGAAGGCCCTTACTGAGTGGCAACATTGGTTGGAGGGTACTGCCAACCCCATTCACATCCTCACAGATCACCAAAACCTGATGTACCTAGAGACTGCTCATTGAATCAATCCTCGACAGGCCAGGTGTGCCTTATTCATTTCTTGTTTTAACTTCATAGACTCTTACCGTGACCAAGAATAAAAAGGCTGATGCAATTTCTCATCAGTTTCCTCAGTCTAATGACTCTTCTGAAGCTCCTATGGAACACATCATTCCCCCCTCTTGTGTGGTTGCTCAACTTAACACCTCTCTTCTTCAAAGACTGCAATGTGCCCAGTCAAGAAAACCTTCTGGAGCCCCTGCGGCTCCTTAGACCCTTTATATTCCTCCAAATCTTTGCACTCCTGTGCTATCCTGGGTTCATGACAGCAAGCTATCAGGTCATCCTGGTTTGACAAGAACCTTTAAACTCCTTTCCCAACACGTGTGGTGGCCTACTATGAAGTCGGACTCTCAGGAGTATGTCAAGGCTTGTCAGACTTGTGCTGTTAATAAGATCTTTACCTCATGACCTGCTTCAACCATTGTCCATACCCAAACAACCATTGACACACATAGCCATGGATTTTATTGTTGATCTCCCTCCTTCTGACCATCATACAGTCATCTGGGTTGTGGTGGATTGATTCTCCAAACTTACTCAATTTCTTCCCTTACAGCCCAAGGATTGTTGGGTCTCATTCTGTTACACGTGGTATGACTCCATGGTACACCCGTAAACATAGTCTCTGACAGAGGACCTCAATTTATTTCTACTTTTTTGAGAAGCTTTTGCAAATTGCTTGGAACCACTGTTTCTTTGTCCTCTGGCTTTCATCCCCAGACTAACGGGCAGACTGAGAGAACAAATCAGGATCTGGGTGCCCATCTCAGAGCATATGTCAATTCACAGCATACCAATTGGTCTGAATTTTTGCCCCTAGCTTAACTGGGAAAGAACAGTCATTGGCGTTCTTCTCTATGATGCTCTCCTTTCCAGGCCGCAGCTGGTTATCAGTCTCATGTTTTTCCTCTTTCTGTTCAGTCCACAGGAGTCCCTGCTGAAGAACCTCACTTCACTAACCTCTCTACCCATTGGCAATTAATACGCTCTCAGTTACACTCAACCGTCTCCAGATACAAGCGTTTGCCGACCATCATCGAGCTAGTATTCGTTCCTTTGTTGCAGGTGATCATGTCTGGGTCTCTACCCACTTATCCGCTTACATCAACCTTGTCACAAATTAGGGCCTCAGTATATTGGCCCTTATAAAGTCCTCAAAAGACTTTATCCTGTTGCTTACAAAGAGGACTTGCCCAGAGCCCTGCACGTCCGCCCAGTCTTCCATGTCTCACTTCTCAAGCCCTACATCATGAATAGATATACTCAACTCAGACCTCCAGCTCCTCCGCTCTTCTTTCATGGTAACTGTATGAAATTGTCAAGATCCTGAACTCCAGGTATAAACGAAGACAGCTTAAATACCTGCTGCACTGGAAGGGTTATTCTATTACGGATCATTGCTGGGTCCCTGCCCGTGATGTACATGCTGCTTCCCTGGTCTCCAAGTTTCATCTTGCTCACGCCTCCAAGCCAGCTCTTGGTTCCCGGAGGTAACCCTTGAGAGGGGCGCTGTGTCACCTCGGTGCTCCTCGGCTCCTCTCGCCACTCCGTCCTGTTGCTATGGCCGATTCCATGAACTCAGCGGTTCCTGTGGGCGCGCGGTGATTACGTCATCTCTGCACGCCTTTTCCCTCTGATGCTGGTCTGTGAGTCCTCTTGGCATAATTCTACACCTATGTAAGTACCTGTGTTACTTACCTTTGGTGCCCAAGTATAGGTTAGTCTTGTTCTTTACTGGGTTCTATTATTCTGAACTGCTGTTACTTTGATTGCCTTATTGTTACTGAACTCTGCTTGTCTGACAACTCTGCTGCTTAACCCTTTAATTATACTTAACAGGATCACAGTCCAATATACAGGGGCGCCAGGAATGGCTAATGCTAAAAACAAGCACACTGTGGCGTATTTCAAACTTAGCACAATACTACAAAGAATCACACTGTGGCGTAAAATATAGCACACAAAAAATCTTACAAAGCATATGGTAAATGTACGCAAAAAACAAAGGCAAAATGCTGCTCCCTCCAATTATACCAGGTAAAAAGTTTGCATTGGATCTTCTTTTGTTCTGAAAAGACAAGAGAAAAGAAGGGGCACTTCCTAGTGCAAATCAATGGATGACCAAATTTATGGCACAAATACTCTAGTGATATTATTACTCACAAACACAGCAGTGCTATTGGGTGCAGACTGAAGATTTTGTAGCAATCCAGCTCACTAGTTTACGTGTCTTCATAGTTGACCAATTAGGGCACAAAGTATTTCTACACCATCTTGGGTTGTGACCTCCAAACTGGATGGAACAAAGAAAACACACAGCACACACTTCCTAGTGCAGATCAATAAGGCACCACAAAGGCTCAGATGTTTCGTGTAAGTTTTATACTCACAAGCGTTGCAGCACTCTGTTGTGCTGATAGATATGGACTGGATCAAAGGGAGAGAATGTGTGATGGCACTACTTGGAATAAAGAGGGATGGGCTAGTAATTATCAAGAAAATGGCCTTATGTTTATTAGTTAATGCCCTTGAGTGCTGTGTACTTAATCACAATACAGAATGAGTGACCAAGTAGTCACAAAAAAAGAGTACACTTGAAAGCACTCACCCCCTCATAAGTTTATAGAAATGTGGCGTGGTATGCATGGAAAAAATTGACACAATAAAAACATAAACACTTTAATAGAACTTAATTAAAAACTGGATGCATTTAAAAACACTAGAGAACTTTTAGATAGTATTGTGTAATTGGTCTGAGATGTTTGACCACGTATAATAATATGGATGATCAGTCAGATATGCAAATAGGCTGAGGTCTCACTTTACGTGAAATGAACCAGATGAATAAGGAGTATGTAATTATTAGTTTAACCACTAGATATTACTTGCTGGGCCAATAGAGAGAATTATTGAGTTAAGTGCTAATAATTCCTCAAATGTCGTCTCCTATTCTGGCTCTATTCCCATATAACCGCTGCTCATCGGTGGTGTGTGAGTCAAGTATCAGGGATAATGATGTACGTCTGCCTAAAGGGGCGTGATATCTTTAAAAATTAGTGTGTGTGATGCGCTAGGCTGCACCCACCTAGCCTTTCTACAGTAACTGCCTCCTTCCAAGACAGTAGAATAGATACAGAGAATAAAAACAAGTTGTAGAGGCGCTTTCAGCTGTGGGTATTAATGCTCCTAATGAGCGGCTACTGCTCAATATATATATATATTTCTACAATCCTTTTATTTAATCAGAAAGGGTATAATTATAATTCTATAATTTAAAATAATATAATCTATTCACCACAAGGTCAATAATTATTTTATTCAAATACTTAAAATAATACACATAAAATATTTTAGTCAATAAGATCAATCAACAATCACAATCATACTCTCATTCATAAAAACTTTCAATAAAATTGGCTAAACAAAAGGCCTGCCTGGTTTGTTTCAATTGTAATAATAGGCTTAAAACAATGTAGCTATACACTCATCACAATTGTTAGTGATCTACATTCGATAAATACATAAATGGAAAGTCCCAATGATGACTACAAATGACTCAAGGAGTTAGCGTTTGGCAACGGCAAGTAATCAGTTTCTCTGATAATGGATTTATATTTGTTCAGAGTCTTTTTATATTCAAAAGATTCTTTTTTCAAACAGTCAGAATATAATTCTTTATCAGATCCACAAGCCTTAGAGCAAACGGAGACCAGGGATAGATATCCTTAATAGCCTCAGATGTGCTTATCTATAATTTACCAGAACAAACTCTGCACCGTGTATGTGCCACTTTAAAGTTTTTAGAAATCACATTCCCCAAAGGCACTCTTACCGCCTTGAAGTATTGGCTCACTTTTCTGCCTGCTGCTCTCACCCGCAGGTTTCTGCAAATACAGCTTCACACTCACCGGGAATCTTCACGCTGCTAGCTTAGCGTCTGATGTCACCGGTTACCATCAGCCGTGCAATGTAGATATATGGAAATCCTGTTATACTTGCGCAAGTAATCTCCTTTCCAGCAGCCCTCCAACCATTCACTCTGCACTTAGTACTCTGTACGCAGAGGTTTCTCGGGCTCAAAGCTTTATCCTCCTTTTGATACAAATTTTAGAATCGTGCAGGTTTGACCAAGTGCTCAGTCCTTCTATGCGTTTCACCCCACATAGACCGGGGCTTTCTCAAGATACTGTTCTCACTCTCACCTGCTTCTTAAGTACACATATATAAAGGAGATTTCTTGCGCAAGTATAACAGGATTTATACATTGCACGGCTGATGGTAACCGGTGACGTCAGACGCTAAACTAGCAGCGTGAAGATTCGTGCAGATCAATAAGGCACCACAAAGGCTTAGATGTTTCGTGTAAGTTTTATACTCACAAGCGTTGCAGCACTCTGTTGGGCTGATAGATATGGACTGGAGTCTCACAGCGCTCCAGCTCGCTGTCACAGCTCAAATGTGAGAAGCAGACTGCAATCAGTCTAACTAAGTGAAGGCTCAGATGTAGAAAAATTCAGAAGCATGGTGGACAAACGCTTAAAGGGACAGTCTAGTCCAAAACAAACTTTCATGATTCAGATAGGGCATGTAATATTAAACAATTTTCCAGTTTACTTTTATCACCAATTTTGCTTTGTTCTCTTGGTATTCTTAGTTGAAAGCTTAACCTAGGAGGTTCATATGCTAATTTCTTAGACCTTGAAGGCCGCCTCTTAAGAATGCATTTTAACAGGTTTTTCACTACTAGAGGGTGTTAGTTCATGTTTTTCATATAGATAACACTGTGCTCATGCATGTGAAGTTACCTGGGAGCTATCACTGATTGGCTAGACTGCAAGTCTGTCAAAAGAACTGAAATAAAGGGGCAGCTTGCAGAGTCTTAGATACAAGATAATCACAGAGGTAAAAAAATATATACATATAACTGTGTTGGTTATGCAAAACTGGGGAATGGGTAAAAAAGGGATTATCTATCTTTAAAAACAATAACAATTCTGGTGTAGACTGTCCCTTTAATGTATAAAGAGCTCAACATACCACGGCTCAAAAATGACACGGACCAGGATACGAAGATAGATAAAAAGTTGCAATTTAATATAGAACTTGTAAAAGCATTAAAGCATTATTAATAATAATGTGAGAGTATTTGTCCCACATCATATACCAATAGTTGTAAAAGCATTAAAGCACTCAGGAGTGCATAAGTATAAACTTGCTACGCATTTCTCTCGGTCCACAGACCATTTCCTCAGGCATATATACTAAAAACTTTGTATTCTATTTAAATCTATGCTAACCAATCCTCTTACTAGACAGTTATTACGTTATAGATAACACAAATGTCAGCAATCAAATAATTAGGCAATGCAGCGTGTAGTTTTTACACCTAGGGTAAATACAATGTAACGTACTATTGCTGGAGAACAAGTGCAATTATATATAAAATGCAAACAAATACATATTAGATACATCAACAGGCCGTGACTCATGTAAAGCTGAACGTAACCTCCTGAATTTAAACAAACCAAACCAAATGGTCTAGCAACATTAGCCGAATGGAACAAGTTAATATTAAAGGGCCATATACAAGTATTCAGGCTCTCAATGGGATGCTAAAAACAATTAGATTCTATGTGTAGTCTCAATCGGACAAATGGAGGGATAACGGAACAATGAGTATATATATTGCTAATAGACAAGAGGCTATAAGACTAAGCCTTACTGCAATTCGCTGATGGAGATGCCTATATATTATATTAAATGTGAAATTTGCATATCGGGAATGCATTACTATGATAAGTTCCAAATCCTTGAGTGGATTTATTTCCCTTATCAAAGAAATATGTTATATAAATGTATATAAAAGGAACATACAGTTCTATCTAATATGCCCTAGTGTTTACAGGAATTATAAAACGCTGGAAAAATGCACCAGCTCCATTTAAATTTAAAGTACATATTTAAAATTATACTAAATTATATAGATAATCATATCAAGTGGACTGATTTCTATATCCTTGAATGGAATAAAACTATTTGTAACTATTCAAATAATAGTGAGGATAATAGTGTGTTAGGGGTGTTTAATATCAGCGCTGCAGAATCTGTTGGCGCTCTACAAATACCTGATAATATTAATAATAATGTGAGAGTATTTGTCCCACATCCTATACCAATAGTTGAAAAACTCTCTGAACATATAATTACCCATAAAATATGGGATATATTGTACAAAATGCTAATATTTAAATGTGAAACTCGAGTCTATGTGTCACAAATTGTGAAACTGATACAAAATACGTGTGCTCATAACGAATTATAATAAAAATTATATAGAGTGTAACCATTATAAAAGTCCCTAAATGTGAATATTAGCAAATTTTCCTAGTTTGCAGCTATATAGATGGGATTTTTTTAGGGAAACCAGTAAACCTGGCGCCACAGAATTGAGAACCATTATCACCCCCCACCAGGTCAGGGACCGCAACAGCATCAGAATCACGTCTCACAAACAGTGTATTAAAACATCGCTTTTCAACAAAAAAATACAGGTACAAAAATACCTTACACAGACGGGGGAGAAGAGGGAGAGGGAAAACCATACAAAAATCAAAATTACAAAAAATGAAGAATGGGATTTTTAATTTATCATCATATGTATTATCAGATGATGAAGTACAAATTTTAGGAAAAGGTTTATCCTGCTGTCCCTCTAACTCTCAGAATATTTTTGACCTTTTTGTGGATTTGAATACATTTTCAAGGAAGCTATCTCTACAGAGATATTTTGCGAAAAAGGAATTAAAAATTAAAAATGTTGCAGGGTCCCCTATACTCATTAACTCCATGGAAATGAATTCCATTAAAAAGAGAGGAGAGATTATTTATTTTGATCCTACTGACCTGACTGAAGAATTATTTGGTGCATATACACATAAAAATTTGGCTCTGCCATCTTCTTTTAATGCCCCTAGAGAGGATATTATATGTATAGATCTATTTCAAACTTTAGTATTGGAAGATTTTGAAACCATTCCTAAACACAATATGGGCAAACAAAACATGTGGCCCAATGAAAGAAAAGCATTGTTAAATCTAGGGAACAATAAAGATATCGTAATACGCCAGGCTGATAAAGGAGGCAGGGTGGTTATACAGAACTATTGTGACTATGTAAGTGAAGCAAAGCATATCCTCCTGGATGAGACTTATTATGTTAAACTAAAAGGGGATCCGATTAAAATATAAACTTTGCGATTGGAACAGTTAATAGAATCGGGTTATGAGGAAGGTATTTTGAACAAAAAAGAAATACTATTTCTATTGCCAAAATATCCAGGCACCCCATTCTGTTACCATTTTCAAAAAATACAAAAAGATACAACCAATCCCCCGGGAAGACCCATAATCTCGGATATCAATAGTATAATGGATCATTTATCTAAGTATATTGACAGTTTCCTGCAGAAACCTGTTGTACATTTAAGGTCATACATTAAAGATACAACTGATATTTTATGTAAACTTTCTACTCTCAAAAAACATGATGACTTTCTATGGATAACATGCGATGTAGGAGCATTATACTCCAATATTCCCCATGCATCTGGAATTAGAGCAATTGAAGAATTTCTGAATGGAGACATACACTTACCCCCTTTACAGAAAAAAATTATTTTAGATTCGATCGAATTCATATCACATCAAAATTATTTTAGATTTCTAGATGATTATTACCTTCAGATTAGGGGTACCGTCATGGGCACCAGGTTTGCTCCCAGCTTTGCTAACCTCTATATGAGGTCTTTTGAAGAAACTCTCATTTACAACACAAGCTGGGAGCAAAACCTGGTGTTCTATGGGCGGTACATAGATGACCTGCTATTTATATGGCAGGGGAGCGATTTGGAAGCACAGAAATTTATTAAACACTTGAACAATAATAATTTTGTATTATCTTTTACTTCCAATATACAGAAAGAAACAATAGATTTTTTGGATGTCAACCTGTCATGGGATTATGAAGGTAATTTTGTATCATCAACCTACTTTAAACCAGTGGACAGTAACAATGTCTTAGATTACTAAAGTAACCATTTATCGAGTTGGAAAACAAACATACCCTTTAGTCAATTTCAGAGGATCGATAGGAATTGCACTACAGATCATTTATATGACCAACAAAGCACAGTTCTTAAAAACAGGTTTATAGGTAAAGGATATCCAATGAAAACTATTGAGGATGGCTATAAAAGAGCAAGGCAATTAGATCAGACACATATGTTTGAAAAAAAGGTAAAGAAAGAGGAACATGACACAAAGAAATATAGTTTAAACTTCATTACCCAGTACAATTTCAATCATAAAGCTATCAAACAAATCTTACAGAAACATTGGCTTGTGCTTCTGAAGGACCCCTTATTAAATAAGATTATACAAGATACCCCCAGTCTCACATATAGAAGAGCTCCGACTATAAAACAAAAGTTGGCACCAAGTAAGGTGGTCTTAACAAAAAGGACATTACAGAAGGGAGACACAAAGACTAACAAAGCAAATGTTGGAATAAATGGTGTATTTAAATGCAACCATGTAAGATGTCTAATGTGTAAATTCTTACCCCATAATGCTAAAACCATAAAATCAACAGTTACAAGAAAAACTTTTAAGATTTCTGGACATATCACTTGCAATAGTGAATATGTAATTTATTTACTTATTTGCAGTTGTGGGGTCCAATATTTAGGACGTACCACAAGAAAAATAAGGAAAAGATGGAGTGAGCATCTAAGAAATATTAAAAATGGCTCCCTATCTAGGCATCATATACATACACATGGGCAAATGAATTGCCAAACGATCATCGCTCAATTGGAAAGTATTAAGCCCTAAATAGGGGTCAGTAGGGTAAGGCGTGTGAGACAAAGGGAAACATATTGGATCTACAAATTTGGATCCATGTTTCCCTTTGGCTTGAATGAAAATATAGATATGGCAGCAATTAATTAGTAACAATAGAGAAACATAATTTTCGTTAATGTATATGACCACAATTACTAGAACCAATATAATCCCCCTCTCCCATCTATATAGCTGCAAACTAGGAACATTTGCTAATATTCACATTTAGGGACTTTTATAATGGTTACACTCTAGAGCATTTTTATTATAATTAGTTATGAGCACAAGTATTTTGTATCAGTTTCACAATTTGTGACACATAGACTCGAGTTTCACATTTAAATATTAGCACTTTGTACAATATTTCACATATTTTATGGGTAATTATATGTTCAGAGAGTTTTTCAACTATTGGTATAGGATGTGGGACAAATAGTCCCACATTAAACACCCCTAACACACTATTATCCTCACTATCATTAGAATAGTCACAATTAGTTTTATTCCATTCAAGGATATAGAAATCAGTCCACTTGATATGATTATCTATATAGTTTAGTATAATTTTAAATATGCACTTTAAATTTAAATGGAGCTGGTGCATTTTTCCAGCGTTATATAAGTCCTGTAAACACTAGGGCATATTAGATAGAACTGTATGTTCCTTTTATATACATTTATATAACATATTTCTTTGATAGGGGACAATATCCACTCAAGGTTTTGGAACTTATCATAGTAGTGCATTCCCGATATACAAATTTCACATTTAATATAATATATAGGCATCTCCATTAGCGAATTGCAGTAAGGCTTAGTCTTATAGCCTCTTGTCTATTAGCAATATATATGTGATAAATTTGTCTCACCAAACTTTAGAGAAAAATAAAATAAAGGAAATGTAGCTCTATTCTTGTAAACAGCAAGTATATATAACTTAATATACTCGCATGCACAAGGTGAGCATTTACTTTTAGTAATTGAAATGAAAAGTATGGATTATACCTCTATGAATGATAATAGTAATTCTTATGTGAGAAGCTTATTAAGCTTCTAATATATAAACAATGATTCGTTTATGATCAAAGAAAAAATGAGAAAAATTCCTTTATATTCAGGATATGAAATGAGTTGATAAAGTTCAAATCTTAGTAAAGTAATGTTCAAGTAATTTTCCTTTAGTTTCACGCACTCACACAAACACTCTAAAATATATATACAATGTTCCAACACACACGCAATATTGAGCAGCAAGGAGGAGGTTAATTCAGTGAAATACAGCTCAGGTAAGTAATGACACTTAGCGTTATATTTGTAAACCTTAAACTTTGTATACAATACGATACCAATACCAGCGTGGTGATAAGACCAGATTTCCCCAGAAACGATGGTGAAGCGTGGAGAGCGGTATTAGCAGCAGAATAAATACTAAACCGGAGAATATTAGAGAGCGGCGTCCGGTAGCAGCATGTGTGAGTGCGGATTCAGCTGAGAGTGATTGAGTTCCGGAAGCGTAGGAATATGATTAGAAGTAACGGTCCAAAAGGAATCAGGAAAGAAGTGCAGCAAACTTTGAGTTACAATCAGCCTTCAAAAAATATAAAATACTTTAGACCTGAAAGGGAAAAATAAACTGCTTGAAATGAGCAGTAGCACAGGATGAGAGAATCCACTTTAATTTTCAGGCACTGAGTAATGGAGAAGCACTTCCTTAAATAGGAGGAAGTGCTTATAGTCAGAAAGTCTTAAAGGGATATCACATCCCCCCCTTCTCAGGGAATCACCCCCGGGGATTCCAGACCAGGTTTAAGGGGGTAACGATGATGGAATGACTTCACCAGACGAGGGGCATGAACTTCCGAATGAAGATGCCAGGAATCATCCTCTGGACCATAACCCTTCCATCTGATGAGATATTCCAATCTTTGTCGTCGAATCCTAGAATCCAATATAGATTCAACTTCAAATTCCTCTGGAAGATCCACTGAGATAGGAGGTGGAAGATCAACTGTCGTACGTGTCATTGAATCAAAAGGTTTTAGTAATGAAATATGGAAGGTGGGATGAAACTTGTAGTCCTTGGGTAACGTGAGCTTGACCACATTGGGATTTATTACCTGCTCCACAGGGTAAGGTCCCAGAAATTGGTTAGCCAATTTCTTGCTAGGGACCTGAAGTTTGAGGTTTTTAGTAGAGAGTAATACTAGGTCACCTATTTTATATTCAGGTCCAATTGAATGTTTCCGATCATAGTATTTCTTTTGGTATTCCTTAGCTTCGGCTAGATGTTTTTTCAATACTCTTAATCGATCTTGAAGCTTGGAAGAAAAATCTAAAGCTGAAGGGGAATTCACTGTTTTGTGGGACAAGGTTATAGTATTAGGATGGTACCCATAAGTTGCGAAGAAGGGGGATGTTTTGGTTGAGGAACAGAATGAATTATTATGAGTAAATTCAGCCATAGGAAGGTAAATTAGCCAGTCATCTTGTAAATGTGAAATATAACAACGTAAAAAGTGTTCAATAGTCTGGTTGAGTCTTTCTGTCAACCCATTTGTCTGAGGATGAAAAGCAGTAGTGTAGCGATGATCAATTTTCAGTAATTTACACAAAGATCTCCAGAACGAAGAGGTGAATTGGGTACCCCTGTCAGTAATAATATTAGAGGGTAAACCATGTAGTCTTACAACCTGATCAAGAAATACTTTAGCTGTAGTCATGGCAGTTGGTAATCCCTTAAGTGGAATAAAATGAGCCAGTCTTGTTAAATGGTCGACTACTACCATGATAGTGTTATATTGTTGTGATGCAGGTAACTCCACTATAAAATCCATGGCAATAGTACTCCATGGCTTATCTGGAATGGGCAGAGGTCTAAGTAACCCTATGGGTTTTTTATGTTCAATTTTATTTCTAGCACAATTCTCACACCTAGAGACATAATCATAAATGTATTTATTCATCCCTGGCCACCAAAACTTACGACGGGTAAGTTCAATGGTTTTCTGTATCCCTGGGTGACCAGATATGGTGTCATCATGGGTATGTGTGAGAATGGAAGATCTTATTTTCTCAGGTATGTATAACTTTTCTTCATGATAAAAAAGACCTGTAGTAGGATCTTTGGAACAATTTTGTAATGGTATTGAATCATGTTTTAGAGCGCTGTAAATCTCTTCTTCTAAGGGTGTTAAAGTACCTATTATCTTTTCTGGAGGAATAGTGAAGTTAGGTTGTTCATGTGGAAGTAACTCATAAATACGTGAAAGTGCATCTGCCTTTGTGTTTTGACTCCCAGGTTTATAAGTTATTAGAAAGTTAAAGCGATCTAGAAAGAGTGACCACCTTGCTTGCCTTGCTGTTAAAGTCTTATTCTTTTTTAAGTATTCTAAATTTTTATGATCAGTATAAATAAGGAATGGAATTACTGATCCTTCTAGTAGGTGTCTCCATTGTTCTAGAGAACACTTAATAGCAAGGAGTTCTTTGTCTCCAACACTATAGTTAGCTTCAGCACAAGTCAACATTCTTGAATAGAACGCAATGGGATGAACTTCACCTGTCTCCTTATTTTGTTGGGAAAGAACAGCCCCTATGCCTGTATTAGATGCATCAACTTCCAACAGGAACTGTTGATCAAATTTAGGCAGTGTTAGTATTGGAGCTGTTGTGAACATTTCCTTAAGACTATCAAAAGTCTTCTGGGCTTGTTCAGACCACTTAAAGCGCTGTTTTATGCTAGTTAATTGTGTTAATGGTTTTATCACTGAGGAGAAGTTTTTTATAAATATACGTTAATAATTCGCGAAACCAATAAATCGCTGTAATGCTTTTACTGTAGTGGGTTTAGGCCAGTCTTTAATTGCGGATAATTTTTCAGGATCCATTTCTATTTTGTTTGGGGTAATTATATAACCCAAAAATTTTATTTTTGAGACATGAAAAACACATTTTTCTAGCTTTGCATATAACTTATGCTCCTTGAGTCGAGTAAGAACCCACCTAACATGTTTTTCATGTTCTATGGGAGATTTCGAATAAATCAGAATATCATCTAGATATATGATGACACAGATATCCATTAGATCATGAAAAATCTCGTTGATAAAATGTTGGAAGGTTGCGGGAGCATTGCTCAAACCAAAGGGCATTACGTTATACTGGAAAAGACCATAGCGGGTTCTGAACGCGGTTTTCCATTCGTGCCCTTCCTTTATGCGAATAAGATTATAAGCGCCCTTTAGATCTAATTTCGAGTAGATCGTGGCCTCATTTAATCTTTCGAGTAACTCTGGTATGAGAGGTAAAGGATACCTATTTTTAATTGTTATTTCATTCAATGCCCTGTAGTCTATAATAGGTCTTATTGTCCCATCTTTGTTGCGTACTAAAAACAATCCTGCAGCAGTAGGGGATGTTGAGTGTGAGATGAACCCTTTTCGCAAGTTTTCATCTAAATATGATCTTAGATATACCAATTCTCCTTGCGAAAGAGGGTAAATCTTACCATGTGGTATCTGAGATCCCGGTATTAAATCAATGGGACAGTCAAATTCCCTATGTGGTGGGAGGTTTTCTGCCTCCTTGAGGTCAAATACCTCTGCCAGGTCCTGATAAATTTGTGGTAGCTCATGTTCTATAGTAGAGATTACCTGATAGGGAAAACAAGTCTTTGTACAATAATCAGAGTCAAATTTTACTTGTTGTGATGACCAGTCAATATGAGGATTATGTATTTGTAACCAGTTAAAACCTAAAATAATAATATGCATGTAGATAGGTATGAGGTCAAAAGTAATATATTCAGAATGTCCTTGGTCAGTTGTTATGAGTAAAGGGATTGTCTGATGAGTAATGGGGCCCTGTTGTATAATAGAACCATCAATAAGTTTAACTGAAACAGGATGTGTCTTGACAACAGTTGGAATTTTATTGAGCTTAACATATGCTATGTCTATATAGTTTCCTGACGCCCCAGAATCAATCAAAGCGTTAGAGCGCACGTTTTTCTGATCCCACTGTAAAGAAAAAGTGAGAGTGAGATGGGGTTTTTTTGAGAAATGTGAAAAATATTGTTTTTGAAACTACCCTTACCCTTTTTCTGTCTCAATAGAGATGGACAATTTGTGACGGAGTGGTCTTTTTGTCCACAATAAAGACAGAGATTTTCTAATCTACGTCTAATTTTTTCCTCTGGGGTTAGAGGACCCCTTATAGTTCCAATTTCCATAGGAACCTGGTTTGAAACAGCTTTTTCCATGGTTGTAAAACAGGGATATGAACGTCTGGGCACAACTTCATAGGAAGCTTTTTCAGCCTTTCTTTCACGTAACCTTCGGTCCAAAGTGGTGCTTAATTTCATCAACCCATTCAGTGTGTCAGGCATCTCTAATCGTGACAATTCATCTTTAAGGGATTCAGAGAGACCCAATCTGAATTGATTCTTTAAACTGATCTCGTTCCATTGAGAGTCATCTATCCACATTTGAAATTCAGTAATATATTCTTCAATGTTTCTTTTCCCTTGTTTCATAGATCTTAATTTATTTTCAGCTGTTATTTGAGTGTGGGAATCCTCATACAAGGCAGTCATAGCTAAAAAAAATTCTTCAAGCGAATCCAATATTGAATGTTCATTTTCAAAGAATCTATTGGCCCAGGAGCGTGGCTCCCCCTGTAGGAAGGAAATAGTGGTACAGACCTTTATCCTTTCACTATGATATGTTTTAGGTCTAAGTGAGAAAAGAAGTTTACATGCACTTTTAAAATCCCTGAATTCGCTGCGTTTGCAAGAAAATGGTTGTGGGTATTGTATGTGAGGTTCAGCAATTCCTGCTTCTTTCCCTGACAACAATCTTTTATTATGGTTTTGAGAGCTTTATTTTCAGTTTGTACCTCTGTTAATGCTCTAGCAAGATATTCTAATTTCTGATGAATATTAGAAAATTCATTTTTAATTTCATTAGGATCCATATTCCAAAATAAAAAAAAAAAAACTTTCTTTTTATGGCCTGAAAATTCTGTGATAAATTTGTCTCACCAAACTTTAGAGAAAAATAAAATAAAGGAAATGTAGCTCTATTCTTGTAAACAGCAAGTATATATAACTTAATATACTCGCATGCACAAGGTGAGCATTTACTTTTAGTAATTGAAATGAAAAGTATGGATTATACCTCTATGAATGATAATAGTAATTCTTATGTGAGAAGCTTATTAAGCTTCTAATATATAAACAATGATTCGTTTATGATCAAAGAAAAAATGAGAACAATTCCTTTATATTCAGGATATGAAATGAGTTGATAAAGTTCAAATCTTAGTAAAGTAATGTTCAAGTAATTTTCCTTTAGTTTCACGCACTCACACAAACACTCTAAAATATATATACAATGTTCCAACACACACGCAATATTGAGCAGCAAGGAGGAGGTTAATTCAGTGAAATACAGCTCAGGTAAGTAATGACACTTAGCGTTATATTTGTAAACCTTAAACTTTGTATACAATACGATACCAATACCAGCGTGGTGATAAGACCAGATTTCCCCAGAAACGATGGTGAAGCGTGGAGAGCGGTATTAGCAGCAGAGTAAATACTAAACCGGAGAATATTAGAGAGCGGCGTCCGGTAGCAGCATGTGTGAGTGCGGATTCAGCTGAGAGTGATTGAGTTCCGGAAGCGTAGGAATATGATTAGAAGTAACGGTCCAAAAGGAATCAGGAAAGAAGTGCAGCAAACTTTGAGTTACAATCAGCCTTCAAAAAATATAAAATACTTTAGACCTGAAAGGGAAAAATAAACTGCTTGAAATGAGCAGTAGCACAGGATGAGAGAATCCACTTTAATTTTCAGGCACTGAGTAATGGAGAAGCACTTCCTTAAATAGGAGGAAGTGCTGATAGTCAGAAAGTCTTAAAGGGATATCACAATATATCCTCATTGTTCCGTTATCACTCCATTTGTCCGAGTGAGACTACACATAGAATCTAATTGTTTTTAGCATCCCATTAAGAGACTGTATATTTGTATATGGCCCTTTAATATTTCCATGTTCCATTCAGCTAATGTTGCTAGACCATTTGGTTTGGTTTGTTTAAATTCAGGAGGTTACGTTCTGCTTTACATGAGTCACGGCCTGTTGATGTATCTGATATGTATTTGTTTGCATTTTATATATAATTGCACTTGTTCTCCAGCAATAGTACGTTACATTGTATTTACCCTAGGTGTAAAAACTACACGCTACATTGTCTAATTATTTGATTGCAGTCATTTGTGTTATCCATAACGTAATAACTGTCTAGTAAGAGGATTGGTTAGTATAGATTTTATCTATCTTCGTATCCTGGTCCGTGTCATTTTTGAGCCGTGGTATGTTGAGCTCTTTATACATTAAGCGTTTGTCCATCAAGCTTCTGAATTTTTCTACATCTGAGCCTGAGTCTGCTTCTCACATTTGAGCTGTGACAGCGAGCTGGAGTGCTGTGAGACTCCAGTCCATATCTATCAGCACAACAGAGTGCTGTAATAATGCTTGTGAGTATAAAACTTACACGAAACATCTAAGCCTTTGTGGTGCCTTATTGATCTGCACTTGGAAGTGTGTGCTGTGTGTTTTCTTTGTTCCTGTAAACACTAGGGCATATTAGATAGAACTGTATGTTCCTTTTATATACATTTATATAACATATTTTTTTGATAGGGGAAAATATCCACTCAAGGATTTGGAACTTATCATAGTAATGCATTACCGATATACAAATTTCACATTTAATATAATTTATAGGCATCTCCATCAGCGAAATGTAGTAAGGCTTAGTCTTATAGCCTCTTGTCTATTAGCAATATATATCCTCATTGTTCCGTTATCACTCCATTTGTCCGAGTGAGACTACACATATAATCTAATTGTTTTTAGCATCCCATTGAGAGACTGTATATTTGTATATGGCCCTTTTACATGAGTCACGGCCTGTTGATGTATCTAATATGTATTTTTTTTTTTCATTTTATATATAATTGCACTTGTTCTCCAGCAATAGTACGTTACATTGTATTTACCCTAGGTGTAAAAATTACATGCTATATTGTCTAATTATTTGATTGCAGTCATTTGTGTTATCCATGACGTAATAACTGTCTAGTAAGAGGACTGGTTAGCAAAGATTTAAATAGGATACAAAGTTTTTAGTATATATGCCTGAGGAAACGGTCTGTGGACTGAGAAACACGTAGCAAGTTTATACATATTGCAACTTTTTATCTATCTTCGTATCCTGGTCCGTCTAATTTTTGAGCCGTGGTATTTTGAGCTGTTTAAACATTAAGCATTTGTCCATCAGGCTTCTGAATTTTTCCACATCTGAGCCTTCACTTGGTTAGACTGATTGCGGTCTGCTTCTCACATTTGAGCTTTGACAGCGAGCTGAAGTGCTGTGAGACTCAAGTCCGTATCTATCAGCACAACAGAGTGCTGCAACACTTGTGAGTATAAAACTTACACGAAACATCTGAGCCTTTGTGGTGCCTTATTGATCTGCACTAGGAAGTGTGTGCTGTGTGTTTTCTTTGTTCCATCCAGTTTAGAGGTCACAACCCAAGACGGTGTAGAAATACTTTGTGCCCTAATCGGTCAACTTGGAAGACACGTACACTAGTGAGCTGGAGCGCTACTAAATCTTCAGCCTTAACCCTTAAATTTCTGGATTGCCTTATTGCTACTAACTCTGCTTGTCTGACCACTCTGCTGCTTGACCCTTGAATTTCTGGATTGCTTTACTGCTATTAACTCTGCTTGTCTGACCACTCTGCTGATTAACCCTTGAATTGCTGGATTGCCTTATTGTTAATAAACCCTGCTTGTCTGACCACCCTACTGGTTTACCCCTGAACTGCTAAACTGCTGGATTACCTTTTGTTGTTGACCTCTGCCTGTTCCTGAACATTCTATTGGTTTACCCCTGAACTACTAAACTGCTGGATTACTTTTTGTTGCTGACCTCTGCCTGTCCCTGACCATTATACTGGTTTTCCCCTGAACTGCTAACTTGCTGGATTGCCTTTCTTTTGCCTAACTCTGCCTGCCTCTGACCTTTCTCTGCCTTAATCTTATTGCCGTGAAGGACTACCCTGTCTACCGTGAGTACTGCTTACCTCATTTCTTACACTCACTTTGTTCTGGGATATTTCCTTATCCTTCCACTTGACGCAGGGATAAGAAGACTACTGACCAAGTTTGGTCTGATAGGGAAATATCCCACGAGCATTACATACAGTATTAGACATACACTTGTCATGATAAAAATAAATCATATGTGAAACATTGTTTCAGTCTTGCTAGATTAGCACGTGATAGATTTTATAGGGAAGCTGGTGTCTAAAAGAGGCATTAGAAGCAAAACATTGAGACAATGGGAAGCTCATTTGCATAGTCTTACCCACAATCCACAGCTCCAATAGATACACCAATCACTCAGGTTTTTTGTGGAAACTATTTTTGTCTAGTAAGTAACATAGTAGACATGTGCGACACTGAACATTTTGTTTTGTTTTGTTTTGTTTTTAATTATATATATATATATATATATATATATATATATATATATATATATATATATATATATAACCAGGATGAGCACTCTCACTTCATACTTCAGCAGCCAGGGTGCTAGTGGGTAATAGGTATATGTAGCAAAAAACTTGCACTCACTGGACTTTTTTCAAAACACCAAAATTTAATGAGACGTTTCGGAGATAGAGGAAGGGGATACTCTATCTCCAAAACGTCACATTAAATTTTGGTGTTTTGAAAAAAGTCCAGTGAGTGCAAGTTTTTTGCTACATATATATATATATATATATATATATATATATATATATATATATATATATATATATATATATATATATATATATATATATATATATATATATATATATATAAAATCATATCCAAATACTTTTTCTAGCCAGAAATGCATTTAAGTCATTTTTTAAATGTATCTAAGATATTGGCATCTTACATGTGTTTAATGAGCACATGGCTTATATAGAAGTGACATAATTACCTAGATTCAGTAGAACCCCTTTGTGAAACTAATAACTGTCTGAAACAACTTGCCCCAACAAAACATCTCCAAAATCACAGAATTTAAAAAGATTTATTCTTGCTCTCCTCCTTTATATTTTGTGTCTCTCTCCATTATAATAAATGGAGCACCATCTAACTTCACTTCTGGTTGCACTGTGAACGATATTGGCTTCACAATTATGCCTTCAATACATTACAGAACAAACAAAACAAAACAAAAATCCTACTACAAAACAGTTCACTCTAACACAAATAAGTGTGAGGGAGGAGATGTTGAATACGTTTGGGAAATTGGAGAGGATGCATAGCATTCAGATTTCTACGGGTGAGGGGGTGAGATGGAGAAATGTGTTTAGCCTTTAAATTATGATTATAGGTGAACAGGTTGTGGTGGTCTGAAAAGGGAAAGGGGTGACAGGTGAGGTCATATATAGAACAGAGGTAGGAGAATACCAGATCAATAGAGTGTCTATATCATTGAGTAATGGATAGGGTGGATTGTGAGAGACTGAATGAAGATGTGAGTTAAAGACATTTAGAGGCAGCAGGGGTAGATGGGTTGTCATTGGGCATATTCAAGTCCTCCAGAATTGAAGTTGCTAAGGAATTTGGAGGTTGGTCAAGCAGAGCAATATATGACTTCAACTCTAAGAGAGAGAGGGGTAGAACAGGCAAATGGAGTGAATATCAAGAGAGGAGAAGGAGAGAGATGGGAGCGGAGGCAGGTACTGATAGGAGCAAGAGGAGAAGAGAAAGATCCCAACATCACCACATGACTCTCATCTGGCCTAGGGGTATGGTTAAAGTGGAGACTGTCATGATTGAGAAGAAGCAGTGTTAGAAGATAGTCAGGTTTCAGTAATTGCTAAAAGATTGAAAGTATTAGAAACAAGCAGGTCTTGAATGGTTGTAAGTTTGTTGCAGAAAGAACTAGCATTCCAGAGAGCAAAAGAAAATAAAGGGCATAAGCGATGTGGGTTAATAGAGATGTGGTTATTAAAAATGCACAACCTAGAGTTATTACTGTGGGAGATTGAGCGAGACTGTGGAAGTTTGGTGATTGCTACAGGGCCAGGGTTAGGAGAGATGTCACCAGCAGCAAAAAGTTATAGGAGTGTGAGTGAGAGAAGGTGAGAGTGAAAATTTATAAGAGCTGAAATGATTGGAAACAGGAGAGTTAAATGGGGAAGTGGGTATAGAAGACAGAGTAGTTCATGAGAGGACACCATAGGGGATGAGAGAAGGGAGGGTGAGATATGGATGGTGTGGGAGTTATTGTTATTAATGTTAATGGGACCTGCAGTGAGTTTTAGGAGAAGTGCAGATATAAAGAACAGAAAAGACATGGAGATCATTGTGCAGGTGTACAGTTAGTGAGGATTACCTGTTAAGTAGGTTGTTAGAGATGAATATTGCAGTTTATCCATCCAGTTTTAATTCAATTTTGCCACTTGTAACACAGGGCACAAAGAGCCAAGGCTCAGATAGCTAGAGTTCTGCTGTTTATAGCAGTGAGATCCATATACTAATACAGTCAGTAGATTAATTTAATACAGTTTAAAGAGACATGGGAAAGTGATGAAAGCAGATACATTTGTAAGAACAATGTCTGTGTTCATGCTTCATGTTGTTAGTAGGGCATTCTAGATTAGAGCATCATAAATATAACTCCATGTTTAAAGGGCCACTGTAAGTAAATATTTTCTATGCTTGTTACTAACTAACTACCCCAAATACGCTTTTTATCAATAGCATTTCAATAACATATCTCTACCGTATATCAGAAATCTTGTCTGCAAATTTAATTGTTTTCCAAACCCACTCCGCGGGTATCCTTTGCTCTGTACCAATCCGTTTACAATACCTAGGTTTCAAAATGGCGCTTTAAACACAAAGTCATTGTGAACACTCAGTGCTGAAAATAGTGGGCAGGATAACGTGACATCATCTGCAAATAAAAGATAGGACTTTTAGAACGTTATGAAACTTAGTTTTGTAGAAAATATAGGTCAGTAGGTTTTAATTAATGTTTATTAACTTTAATATGTTAGTTGTTTGGCTTAAAAATTATAACGGAAAGTAATCCTTTAACTCAATTTTGCATCTTGTAACAGAGCCTCTTATAACACAGGGCCCAAACAGCCAAGGCTCAGAGAGCCAGTGTAATACAACAAACAGTTATAAATGTATATTTTTTTGTATTATTATTACATCAATGTGCTATAAATTGTAATTTATTAAAATGTAGTTACCTTTATGTTAAAGACAAAGTCTTGCTTTCTATTGATATGGAAAAAAAATGTTTAATTAATAAAGGACCTTTTAATTTAAAGTAAGACAGAAAAATTGTTTTGGTTTTAAAAAATTTTAACAGTAAGAAAAAACATAATACACCAATGGTGAGACAGTATGATTGGTGCACACATGAAATCCACACTAATTATTTAATTACCAGATAAGATTTAGTAGAGTGAACAAAAGTCACACACAAAATGTTTTTTTAAAGCAGAAATATAATGTGGACTAAAATGATATGGTCATAGGCAATTCATTTTATACTGTACACCTTCCTAAGGCTAAGACGTATATCCAGCTCCTTCTAGACACTGGGAATTGTGAACACAGTCCATTTCAACTTCAATATAAAAGTGTAGTGAAGGGGAATCACAGTAATAGCTAACAAAGTAGTTTGGGTTTTAAGCTTTCAAGACAATGCAATCCTTTTGTAAGGCAAAAGGTTGACTAGGTAAGGGACGGCTCTGCCATTAAAAGGCATTACCTACACTTATTTGGTCTTCTGTGTCTACATGGCTAGAATGATACCTTTATTTACTACTCCAAGATCAATTTCCATGGAATCTTTTATTCACTCACAGGTAGCTGACACTAGGAATACATGATTGTCAAATCAAAATGGAATCAGAGTCTGCTGAACATAAGTCAATGCTGGTGCTATTACTATTATGGATGGGTGAATATTTCATAATATTCCCTAAACATAATGAGTGCTGGTTTTATCTGTTCATTATTAAAATATATATACAACGTTTTGTACAGTATGTAAATACATTTTGTTGTTTTTTTATAATTCCAATGAGTGCAGTTCTGTTTTGTGCTATATATATATATATATATAATTTAACATATAAATTGAAATATAAAGAGGCCCATTTATCAAGCTTGTGGGCCCAAGTTTCTGGCGAGTCTTCAGACTCAGTGGCGTCACTAGGGGGTGCGGGGGGTGCGGGCCGCACCTGGGTGACACCCTCCAGGAGGTGACACCAAAAAAAAATATATATTTTTTTTTAATTTTATTGAAATTCAAAGAAATACAATGTTGAGATGTATAGATTATTTTATTAGAGGGGCTGGCATTTGTGAACATTAGTGGGACTGGGGAAGTTGTAGACACACAATTTTTTTGCCCCTTGAGCCAGTGCTGCAATTTCAACAAATAGTTTTCCCGGCTGCTTATGCTTGTTTGTACTTTGCTCCTCCCCTGCCCAATTTCACTATGAATGTTGTGGGCGTGCCGTGGGGCTTGCAAAGTTGCGCTGCTAGCCTAAACCTGCCTGCCTATCTGTGCTCACTGCTCAGTGACATGCGGCCCAGGGCTGTGCACTGACAGACTTGGAACAGAGTCTGAGAGCAGAATTTTCATAGTTTGTGCGCCTAAACCTTTTCTTCAGTGATTTATTTTAGAGTGCTCTGTTTATCTTTCATCTGATGCTCTGCTGAGCCAGGGAGCAGCTCTAGGCATGAGCTTTATAATTAATGCAGTGCAGTTTACATATTTTGTATGTGTGTGTCTGAGTTTGTGTGTGTGTGTGTGTGTCTCAGTGTTTTTGTGTGTGTGTGTGTGTCAGTGTTTTTGTGTGTGTGTTTTTGTGTGTGTCTGAGTGTGTTTCCGAGTGTTTGTGTGTGCATCTGAGTATGTTTTTAAGTGTGTCTGAGTGTTTGTATGTGTGTGTGCCTGTGTTTTTGTGTGTGTCTGCTTTCTGGGGAGGGGGGGTGACACCATAACTTACCGCACCGGGTGACACCAACCCTAGTGACGCCACTGTTCAGACTCGCCAGAAACAGCAGTTAAAGACCGCTCTGCTCTGAGCAGGCAGACAGGAATCGCCGATTGAGTATGATCAGGTTGATTGACACCTCCCTGCTGGCGGCCGATTGGACGTGAGTCTGCAGGGGGCGGCATTGCACCAGCAGCTATTGTGAGCTGCTGGTGCAATGCTGAATACGGAGCTCTCCACATTCAGCGAGGTCTTGCGGACCTGATCCGCACTGTCGGATCAGGTCCGCAAGACCTTTGATACATAGGCCTCAAAGTCTAAAGTTTGAATATATTGGTGCTAGATTTCAAATTTTTGTACTTATATAGTTCAATGTAAGTATATGATGTATTTGGATGTAACATTCACATATTCAAATATTTCATTCAAAATTTTACATGCTTTTGATTAGATACGTATAATAAACCTACAGAAAAATAGCTTCAATGGATGAGGCATGAATTACAAGAATTTGTTTTTTTAGATTTCTACTTTAGTACCTTCACAGAACACAGTGGATTAAAATACAGTTAACATACACTAAAAGTGCTTGTATAATGTAAAAACACACATAAAGAATGTTGTCACTGTTGTTTCTGTTATAAGACAAATATTTCAATTATATCTAATTTAGGGTTACCATAGGAAATGTGACTGAAATCTGTTATTTCAAGAGTTTCTATGAATCATTACAAAAGGAAAATGTATTTATCTGGTGTGGTTTCTTAGAAAATGTATCCATTAACTGAAGATTTTGAAATTCTAAAATGAAAAGATTGTTGTTGTTTTTTTGTTTTTTTTTAAATAGTGAGCAAGTTTCAGGTTTGTGTACAATTTTTATTTAACTTTTTTTATAGTCGCGTATCAGTGATTATACTAAAATAATCTTCAAAGAAATTCATACTTTAGTTAGCAAAAATGTTAGGTCTTCATTGAAATATCCCTTCTACAACAATAGTTGCTTTTAAACAGATGCATGCTAAATGCTTTAAGAAAATTTCCTGAGTTTGCATCAACCTAAAGGGACAATAAATTAAAAATAGTTTGCATAAAATTGTTTAAAAATTGCTGGCAAGTTTTTTAAAATAATTTTAAAAAATAAGCAAAATGAATTACATAGCTAAGCTGCCTAGAGAAGCCAACTCCACCCCCCTTATCAGTTTTTAGACACAGGCATTGTATTTCAACTGAGTTCACAGCTTCTAGGCATGCTCCAGCAGATAATCCCTATGCACTTTTGCATTTTACCAAAAGAACAATAGATACAGATACAGCCATATAAAGAATTTTGTTGGGGGGGAGTTAGAGCTTTACAATTCAGAAACGAAAAAAGATGGGTAAATGACGAGGCACTGCAGCATAAATTTGCAGGTTAAGTAATTAAAGTACATATGATTATATTTTGTCTCTATCCCAACTTGTTTTATGTCCCTTTAAGCTTTTGCCAAGTATACACACTCATTCTAACAAGTGAAGGTGAAAATACTGGTGAAAGAGAAAGCCAACATTATTTTGTGCACAGTGTTAAAATTACTTAACCCCAGTAATGCCTTGGGCTAGATTATGAGTAGCAAGCTAACTGTTGTGCACAATCGATATAGGGTTTATCAAGGGTGTTTGCGCACATTAGAAGTAGCGGGCGTATTACATGTTGAAAGTAAATTTGTTCACTCAAGCGTAATTTGATTTCATGCACGCAGGGATGACCTCAGAGCTCTGGTTAACTGTTACATTCGAATAAAAAGTGTCACAAAACACATCAAAAATACATTTTAAAGTACAGTGACACTTATAATAACACTGTCTGATAAAAATGAAAGAAAATTAAAGAAAAATATTGCAAATCAAAGTTATAATGGCTCAAAGATATGAGGTCTCATGTGTTAGAAAAAAAGGCTGCAAAGGGCTTTAACATAGAGATACATACATATACATGTCTAAATGTGTATATGTATGTATGTACAGTATATATATATATATATATATATATATATATGTATATATATATATATATATATATATATATATATATATATATATGTAAACAAACAGCAAAAATGGAGTGCTGTATAACTAAGTAAGTTACTTCACTTGCAAGCCCACAAAGGCGATGTGAAGAATGGCTTGCTTTCTACCATTAAGACCATATAAACCCCAGGAAAGAAGCTGAGATCAGCAGAAGCTCACCATCCAATAATTCGGGAGTCAGGACCTTCAGGCGTATATTATAGTTGTGGCAAAAAACCTGGTTACAACTGAGTCTACTCATGGACCCGCATGACACAAGGCAAGTACTTTTGTAAAATTATGTTTGATATACCTTACTGTTTTCAAATGCAATTGCTAATATAATACTGTGTCATATGTGTTTAACTGGTTCCCTCTTTTGAAAAATGCCTAATATCTTCTTATTTCTTTTTGCTGCCTTTTGTCTCTATAACAAACTACATTACTCAATTACTCCTTCTCCCTCTCCACCTGCACTGTTTATTAGCCCATCTCTCTTAAACTCACATTACTTTTGTACTCATGAACTTTACCTATTCCTAAACACTCTCTCTCCCCCCTGCACCTTGTCTCAAAAGCAGTCTCACTACTGCAAATCTGTATCTCATCTTATGTCACTCTCCCTCTTGCTTCTACTAACTGCTGGCGACATCTCCCCTAATCCTGGTCCCCAACAACTGCGGAGCCGTGCACATCCATGTGTACCATCCCACAGACTCAAAAAACAAAACTCTGACAACCTTACTCACATTCATCTTGCATCAAAAGCCACTTCCCCTTTCACTTGTGCACTTTGGAACTCTCGCTCTGTTTGCAACAAACTCACTTCTTTACATGACCTCTTTATCTCCCGCTCCCTCAACCTTCTGGCCCTAACAGAAACCTGGCTCTCTCCCCTAGACACAGCATCCACTGCTGCTCTGTCACATGGGGGTCTCCACTTCAGCCACACTCCTAGGTCTGGTAATAGACAAGGAGGTGGTGTTGGTATTTTACTTTCCTCTCATTGCACCTTTCAACAAATACACCCCATGTCTTCACTCACATTTTCTTCATTCGAAACACACATGATTCGCTTATTCTCTCCTCTTTCTATACGTGTCGCAGTCATATACCGTCCTCCTGGCTCCTCAACTCAATTTCTAGATCACTTGGCTGCATGGCTACCTTATTTCCTTTCCTCAGACACCCCTTCCCTCATTCTTGGTGACTTCAACATCCCTCTTGACAATCCCATTGCCTCCTCTGCAAAACAACTTCTGCAACTCACTTCCTCTTTTGGTTTGTCACAATGGACTGATTCTCCCACTCACAAAGATGGTCACTCCCTTGACCTGATCTTTAGCTATCGATGCACCCTCTCAAACTTCACAAACTCCCCCTTTCCTCTTTCTGACCACCATCTCCTTACTTGCAACATATCATCCCTCCCTACAACTCTCCCTCCTTCTGCTCCTCACACCAAACTTCACAGAACCATTACATCATTAGATCAACAACAGCTTTCTAATTCCATCAAACCTCTCCTCTCATCCTTCTCCTCCTTTTCATGCCCTGACCAATCTATCTGCCACTATAATTCCACCCTTACATCCGTCCTTGACAATCTCGCCCCTCTTACCATAGCTCGGAAATCAAACACTCATCCTCAGCCCTGGCATACTCCACTGACACGATACCTACGCAGATGTTCCCGTACTGCTGAGCGGCACTGGAGAAAATCTAGGAGTTTCTGATTTTCAACACTACAAATTTATCTTGAACTCCTACTACTCTGCCCTTAATTTCCATAAGCAACACTACTTCTCTACTCTTATCGCTAATCTTTTTTCAAACCCAAAACCTTTGTTCTCCACTTTCAATACTCTTCTCCGCCCTCCCCCACCTCCTAATACAACTTCTCTGTCAGCTCAAGACTTTGCCAACCACTTCAATAACAAAATCAACTCCATCAGAAATGAAATCGTCTCTCAACATAATTCTATTCCCTCACCCCCTCAAATGCTCTCAATCAACCACAACCCACATAACCTTAAACTTAGCTCATTCTCCCCTGTTACTGAGGATGAAGTTTCGGCACTTATACTGTGCTCTCACCTCACTACCTGTCCCCTTGACCCTATCCCCTCACAGCTACTCCCCTCCCTCTCTGCCACCCTTACCCCTATACTCACACACACTTTCAACCTCTCCTTCAGCACCGGTATATTTCCCTCATCGCTGAAACATGCACTGGTCACACCTATCCTCAAAAAACCTTCCCTTGATCCTACCTCCCCATCCAACTACCGCCCTATTTCCCTCCTCCCTCTTGTATCAAAGCTTCTCGAAAAACTAGCTTATGCACAGCTTTCCCATTTCCTTACAATAAACTCCCTCCTTGACCCATTGCAATCTGGATTTCATCCCCATTACTCCACAGAAACAGCAATTGTTAAGGTTACCAACGACCTACTTACAGCAAAATCAAAAGGCCACTTCTCTCTGCTTATTCTCCTTGATCTGTCCGCAGCCTTTGACACTGTTGACCACCCTCTCTTACTCCAAACCCTCCAATCCTTCGGCATATGTGACACAGCCCTCTCGTGGCTCTCTTCCTACCAGTCAAACCGTACCTTTAGTGTAGCCTTCTCTGGGGCCTCCTCTGCCCCGTCACCACTTTCTGTCGGAGTACCGCAAGGCTCTGTCCTCGGTCCCCTTCTCTTCTCAATCTACACGTCATCACTAGGTTCCCTAATAAAGTCCCATGGTTTACAATATCATTTGTATGCTGACGACACCCAAATCTCCTTCTCTGCACCAGACCTTTCTCCTTCATTGCTAACCCGTGTCACTAACTGTCTTTCTCACATCTCCAACTGGATGTCCTCTCACTACCTCAAGCTAAATCTCTCCAAAACTGAGCTCCTTATTTTCCCCCCTTCTTCAAAACTCTCCACCCCCTATCTCTCTATAACTGTCGACAACTCCATCATTACCCCTACCCCACATGCCCGATGTCTCGGGGTCACATTTGACTCAGATCTTTCTTTCACTCCTCACATTCAGTCTTTGGCTAAAGCCTGCCGCTTCCACCTTAAAAACATCTCTAAAATTAGACACTTCCTTACACAAGACACAACAAAGATTTTAATCCACTCTCTCATCCTCTCCCGCCTTGATTACTGCAACTCTGTCCTCTCTGGTCTCCCCACCTACCGCCTAGCTCCTTTACAATCCTTAATGAATGCCTCTGCCAGACTCATCTTCCTTACAAGTCACTCTTCATCTGCTGCACCTCTCTGCCAATCTCTTCACTGGCTTCCTCTTGCCTCTAGGATCAAACACAAAATTCTCACTCTGACATACAAAGCCCTCAACTGCACTGCTCCCCCCTATATCTCAGATCTTGTCTCCAGATACTCTCCTTCTCGTCCCCTTCGCTCTGCTCAAGACCTCCTACTCTCCTCCTCTCTTGTCACCTCATCACACTCCCATTTACAGGACTTCTCCAGACTGGCTCCCATCTTGTGGAACTCTCTGCCTCGCTCCACTAGACTCTCTTCTAGTTTTAAAAGCTTCAAGTGCTCCCTAAAGACTCTACTGTTTAGGGATGCATACAACCTACGCTAACCTTACTTTATACCAGTTCCTCTCCTCCATTGCTATCCCCTGAACCCCCCTAGCATGTAAGCTTAAGAGTCCAGCTGTTTGTTGATCACCTTCTCAACAGCTGACTACAACAGTGCAACTCTTGGCAGGGCCCTCTACCGATTTGATCCCTATAACTGTTTTTTTTTTTTTTGTACTCCGCCTTTGTTAATAGCGCTGCGGAATCTGTTGGCGCTCTACAAATAACCGATAATAATAATAATAATAATAATAATAATAACTTGCACCCAGACCTGACTGGGGTTAATTGCCTGTGACTCTGGGGACAGCACAGCTTCCTGTGAGTGCCAGTGGCACCCAGGGCTGAGCATGTTGCAGGGTCATGGGATGTGTACTCGGTCCGGTATGAGAGTGCAGTTCCCTTCCGTGTTTTGTATATGTCTAGGGTGATTACATATGCCTGTGCGCCCTTCCCTTGTTCCCAGTTTGTTAGGATTTGAAAGCTTGCATTGTGTGGCTGTTTTAGGGTCCCGGGTATTGGAAAGGACCTTGACGAGGTACCTGGGCTTGTCCCATTTGGCCAGATACTGTAACTAACCTTTCCATTTTTGCTTTTAAATGAGAGCTTGTAAGTGAGTGCTGGGTTTTCTCTGTGTGTTGTATATATAATCCTATATATAAATATATAGGTATATATATATATTTTACCAAAAAAACATCATATATGTATTTATGAATAAATAGAACATATTCTTCTATGTGAAGAACATTGGAATGTGAAATATTAATATTTGATGTCGGGTTAGTGAACTTGAGAAAATGCTTTCGGTTTTATGCGCGAGTACGGTGTTAGTTTTTTTTCCCCACTTTTCGTGCTCTATTGAAGTCTATGGAGGAATACAGTAACACAATCTCGATATTGTAAGTTCAGCTTTTGCATGTGTTACGTTAGCATGAGAAGCGAAAACATCTTAATTTTACCTTGTAATACGCACGGAAACCGACACGTGCAAAAATCCAAAGTTGAGCGGAGTTAGAGTGTGAGAGTGGGTGATAATTGGCACTCCACTCATAATCTATCCCTAAGTATGTCTATAGCAGTGTTTGAGCACACTCCTGTGAGCCTGAAGCATTGATTCTATTGGCTGTAGTGCTGCTTGTCAAATTAAGCGAACAACGACTTTGTAGAGAGGTGGAGAAAGCTGATTCAAGGTCCCTTTAAGACTGATAAATATAAATATTCATATAAAAAAACATTCATATTCTCTTTCTTTGCAACAAGTCATTGAATATATTAGTTTTACTAAGCTTTTGTTATTTTTGCTTGAAACTAATTTATCATTTATCAGAATAGAGAACTTAAAATAAAATTACATATACTGAGAAAATTGCATTTATTTTCAGAATTAAACAGAAGGCTACGTATTCACTCTGAGGGAATACATTTTAAATAGTGGAAAAATAATTCTGCAGTTTGTAAAGCCATCTGAAATTTTCTGCAGTTCTTAATAATTATTCACAGTATATAAATAAATCTGTGAACCTTTAGCAAGCTATAAAACAGTATTCCCTATGAAAGTAAAAATCAGCAGAAATTCTGATGATGCAGAAATAGTTATCTTCACATAGAGCAATTTGCAGCAAGCAGGTAAATAGACCTGTTTAAGGCACGTGGAATCTTTCTGCTGACTGGATATGCGTTTTGGCAAAAATAACTAAATTCAAAACAAAAACTATAGCAAAAAGGAAAGAAGCTATTTTAACTATTTTACTAAACTCTCATATGTATTTCCTTTCAAATGTAGGCCTAGATTAGAGTTAAGTTGTTTATTGTAGAAACAGGGTTGCTAAATAGCAGTAGCCCTATTGCCACAACCTGAGACTAGTGAGCAATTAAATGCAGTCACACCAAAAAGCAGTGATTTCAATGCAGTTCCCTCAGTTCCCAAGAGCTACTGTACTACAGTATTTTATACTTATTTGCTGCTTTTTTGGGATGGTTTTCAGTTAAGGGGAAATGTTACCAGTAGGGGATGTGAGGGATTGGTTTTGAGCTAAAGTAGGATTAAAATGGGGAGGGGGGGGGGCATTTATGAGTTTACAGATGAAAAGGTTAACAGTAAGGGATTGCCTGTGTATTTTAGGGTGATTTCAATGTATATGGATTACATAGTGAGTTCAGGCTGAACTATAGGGGCTGGGTCACCCCTAGTGTTGATTAAAATGTAGCCTCTGGATTAGTGTTTATTTCAGTAAGACTGAGTAGCAGTAAGTGATATCTAATGTTTGGAGGTCATTAAGTAAACCCCAAATAAATAACACCTGACACCACACAATAAGAGTTTAAACAGCCTCAAATTGCAGCTATCGCCAATTGTGACTAAAGCCTCCAACCTAATCACGATTAAGGTCCACTATCCAGACCTGCCCTGTTATTTATTCCATGTATCCCTCAATCACATTACTACCCATCCTAACACAAAATATACCCCCTATATGACACCAAAACATACATGATCTTCCAACCCTAACCCCCAATAACATGCCCAACATGCAACCCCAGACCATCAGTAAACTCCTATCTTCTAAATTATTTCCCTTTAATACCCCAAACATAAAACCCCCTTAAAGGCCCATTATAAAAAAGCATGCTCTAATTCATTTGAGCATGTAATTTTAGCACTAGCACCTGCAATTAAATACATAGCCAAAGTACAACAACATGGGAACTGCAGAAAACTGCTAGGCCCTAGTGGACCCAGAGCTGCTGAGTCCCAGTAGTGCATTTCTGCTCCAGAACTGACTTTCTATATGTCTAAAACCTTTGCAAATGTTACACACATTTATATGCAAGAAATAGTCCAATAAAAAAATGCTCAATCAAATTAGAGCTTTTTCCTTTTTACAATTTTATTTCTCTTTAAGCACGTGATAGGCAGCATTTAACATGAAATGTTTAATCAAAGATATAAAGTTACAACACTATGGGCTAGATTACAAGTGGAGCGCTAAATTATTGCGCTCCCGCAAATGGGCAAATTTGGCCGTTTGTGGGAGTGCAATAATTAACCAGCCATTACAAGTGGCTGGTTATTGCTACCTCAGGCTCGCGGTAGCAATTAGTGCTTATAAAATTAACCAGAGTTCAGATTTCTAGTTAATTTTATAAATCTGCCCCAAATGCCCCCAAAATACTGTGTGTAGTTTATTAAAAACTAAAGATGGGGGGGGCATGTCCGAACGGCAATCCTGAATAGTCGCATTCTCTAAGAGCTCTGACTGAACTCTGACAGCAATATTAATCTAGCTGCATACTATACTGTCACAAAGTCTAATGGCACATAAATAATGTTATTATTGGCTGTATTTTTTAAATTAGAACGGATGACAAAGAACTAACTAAGGCGGCCGTGATTAGGTGATGCTAACCCCTCAGCACGCTGAGGTGACCTGCTTTAACTGAACACCCTGGTTTTCACTTTAATGACACTGATCACTCCCAACTATTTTCTACAGTACAATAAGTATCTGGGAAACATTTATTCAACGGAACACTGAGTATCCTGCAACAATACAGTTAAAATGGCCACCGCATGGGAAATAAACCTGCAGCAGCTTATCAATCAACATTTTGAGAGGTTCGAGAAAATTATGCAACAGTTATTAGATAGAGCATGATTAGAATTCCTGCTGAGCCGATACCCTACAGAAGGCACAGGACCTCCAACGGCTAAAATTTCATTAGCAGACACACGTGGAAGCGCCAATCCATCTGTGGGCGCAAACACTATGAATTCTAACCAAGAGAGGCCTCAACATGCCAGAATCACCACCAGCTTACCATGAAAACTACATTCTCAAGCAGAGGCTGTTACCGTGTTGTGCACTACACTTGCATGACGCTTCAAGTTTAGCAGCCAAATAACTGCACCAGGAGGAACAATGCCTGATTCCTGCATCATCCCATAACACTATCAGAACAAAGTGTCACTAACATACCCACCGGAGCCAGACCTTATTGGCAGATACAATCTGGAGGCTAACAAATCACTCGCACTTTACCGCAGCAACTATACCTCCGTCCTAAATAACGTTTCCAAGACTGTTATGTTTAATTGCCCAGTTATTGGTGTGTATTACTGGTTTTTATGGTAATCTGATCTATAGAAATATGTTTTCACTATCTTCTGTATAGTTATGCTATGGTAAAGCTATAATAATGCAACAGTTAACTTTACACCCTATCCGTGCCATCTCAATCCGTTTTCAACCTTATAACCTTTTCTTTAACTCTGTAATAGTATTGGTTAAGCTGACTTACTGCATAAAACTAATAATATGCTCATTGAATCACCAGGGTCTTAGTTGGCATTAACACCTAACCAACAAGTTGGCCTTTCTCCCATGGTTAGTTGCCGTGACTACGGAGGGGCTGATATTACACACCTTGAGTATAAAGAGCCTCTACAGATTCCGCAAAAGCAGAGGTTGTAAACCCACATATAGTCACTCAAAGTAAGGAGGACTTTTCCATTAACTCTCTATTAATTCCTATCCTCCCATTTTATAGGTGGCCTGCTTTATTATTTATTGATGTATCGCAATTCATATGAGATAAACAACGTCAATAATAAAACAAAATGCCCACTACTTTTCAATTTCTAGACGGTGCTATTATATTAGGACTACATCCATAGCTAGAATAGACATAGCATGATAGTCCTCTTACACTATCAAAACAGCATATTTTATCTTTACCGATGCATTAATGCACCATATTTCACAGTCTAGAGCTCAACATCCCAATTATGTGAGGGATTGCCGAACAGGATATTATGAATATGCTAGCTCATTACAAAATCGGTTCAGTTTTGGAATTTACATCACATTTAATTTATCATATTTTCTTCCCATATAAGGTTGCCTTGGTAGTTCTGAGTTTAACATAGTCCTTAAGGGACTTGTTCATTATATTATCCCTATATCACTTCTATTATGCACCTCCAGTAGACCCGAGAACAGTCTGTTAAGTTTATACAAGGGACAAAAAAATGAGGATTTTGTTTATTCTTTACCTTCATGTTACATTGGCAAACCATGGAACTCTAATACTAGTAAGTATAGGGATTGGCGAATGTTTCGCAACATTCGAAAAACAGCATGATTTTTACACATTCGTTCGTTTGAATCGAATTTCGAATGTATACATAGCATTCTAACATTCGATTTTCGAATTTTATGATTACATTCGAAAATATTCTTTTCGAAAAATTCGAATTTAGATTTGTAATAGTATTTCTAATGCTTTCTTTAAATGTAATATTCGAATTATGCAATATTCGAATTCGAAAAATTCGAATTTATATGTTGGTAATAGTATTTCTAATGCTTTCTTTAAATGTAATATTCGAATTATGCAATATTCTATATAAAAACATTCGAAATGATATATTTGTATCTATTATGTATCAATTTACTAGATTCCCTCCCTACCACATAAACTATTGAACTTCTGAATAGTATTTGTTAAATAGAATGTTAAATTCGAAATTTCGAATGTGGACATTTGATATAATTATAAACATTCGAATTCGAAAGTGACATTCGAAAACTGTAAATAGCATTCGATTATAGAATTTTTAAGAACATTCGTTCTTATCAACATTCGGATTTATAATTTGAATTTCGGTAATAACATTCGTTCTAACATTTGAAATTCGAAAATGTACACATTCGCCCATCCCTACAAGTTAATGACGTATGCATGCTTCTCCTTGTTTTGTTTCTATTTTTATGTTCCTATGACAAAGCATGTAATTATGAAAAGTGTAAACTGATTCCATGTTTGTAAGCCTTCTCTTGTTCCTCAATGAAAAAAATAAAAAAAAGATGGCAGCATCTATATTTTTTAATAAACTTAGTGCACTAGGCAGTATATTGGGGTTAAGGTTGGTGGGAGTGGGGTGTTAGAAAAAAACGGCATTGAAAAGTGCCTTTACATTGTGGTCAATGGGAAATGTGTTTTCCCAGTAAATATATATGTATATGCTTATAAACATAAATATTTATGGGTTAATATGTGTATATATACTTATATTAATGCAGAAATATATATATATATATATCAGCATATATATATATATATTTGATTGCTGCCATCGCTGCAAGACTTACCCCCTGCAAGACTTACCCCTCTGGGAGGGCATCTGAACAAGGCTCCCATTAGAGCCTATGGAAGCAGGCTCTCGTGATGTCGTGTTTGCATTGCAGCTAACTTGTAATACCAGTACACATTATTGTGCGCTGGTATTACGAAGTGCAGTGCTAATATCGCTTACATGAAAGCGATATATAGCGCTCCACTTGTAATCTAGCCCTATGTAATTGCAACAACAATTTTTACATGAAAAAAACATGTCTATTTTTATCTACATGGTGTGTGTTTGCATATTTGTTTTTACCTTTATTTGTAAAGGAACATTTAAAGGGCTAGGAAAGTCAAAATTAAACTTTAAATTTTAAGACATGTTTAAATTCACTTCTATTTTCAAATGTGCTTTGTTCTCTTAGTATCCCTGGTTGAAAAAGAATACGCACATATCCTACACTAGTGGGAGGTAGCTGCTGATTGGGGCCTGCACACATTTGTCTCTTGTGATTGGCTAACTAGATGTGTTCAGCTAGCTGTCAGTTTTCCTTCAGCAAAGAATAACAAGAGAAAGAAGCAAATTTGAAAGTATAATATATTGATTTTTGTCTATACATCAGTATTTCATGAAAGCACTTTTTTCTTAAAATGGAGTAGATTAGAAATGCTTAGAATAAAACAAACATGCCCTTGCCCAATCACTGTCAGCACAGCACTTTTCCCACTTCTTTGCAACCTAGAAGATTTTGCTGCATTAACTATGTGTATGTTTGAGCTGTACAACAATGTCAGCAGGGGAGCTAGAGATAAATATTTTCTTTTCTTTATGTGTATATGATCTATATGTGACATTTTAAGGCACGGGTTGACAGAAAATATACAGTGTGATTCATACATAACTTTTGTTTTACATTAAGATGCCCTGCTAAATATTTGAATGCAAATTTTTAATGAAATGAATCCCCATGTTTTAGTATGGCTTAGTATACTGAGGCAAGAAATAATATGCACAGTTTGTGATATATTGTGCTAATCTGTATTTATGGTGGTTAGAATTGGACTGCATAAATTTGATCAAACTCCTATATGCTTTCCTGCACTAATCATGAACACTGCACATCAAATTGCCATGCCTGTGTAAATTAAAATTAATTCAATTATAAGTAATTTTGTGTAAAAAGATAGCACAATGCATTGCAAATGTATAATGGTGCTCTGACATGAGTATAGTTGTGTGATAATATTGTCGCTATAAAAAAGACACATACAACAAAATGATCCTCTGATATTGATATTGTTTTGTATAAATGTAGCCTCTTTTTTTAAAAGAAAAAAATAAGTTTGTGCTTCTGTTTGCTGAAATGACTGTCAGTTTGTACTTTTCTTACTGGATTTCATCATAAAAACAAAATGTGTAAATATAATATAACTAGGCAATAAGCCTGCCCAGAGGGCAGTCTATGTTTAAAAAATACAAACCTCCAAGCTAACGTTACAAAAAATAAAAAAAGTAAAATTATAGAAAAAAATAAACAAAGCTATCCAAACAAAAAAAATTTAAACCTAAACTAATAACCTATAAAAATAAAAAATCCCCCCAAAATAAAAACACCCCCTAATCTAATACTAAACTACCAATAGCCTTTGAAAGGGCCTATTGTAGGACATTGCCCTAAGTTAAACAGCTATTTTACCTCTATAGAAAAAACCCACCCACCAAACCCCCCATTAAAAAACTAAACTACCCATTGAATTTGTATGGGCATTGCCATTAAAAGGGCATTCAGATCTTTTACTGCCCTTAAAAGGGCAATCAGCTCTTTTTCAAGCCTAAAAAAACCCTAATCTAAAAAAAAAAAACACCCCAAAAATTAAAATAAAAAATCCTAAAACTAAGCCCCAAATAGGTACTCACCGTTTCTGAAGTCCGGCGGAGAAGGTCTTCTTCCAGTCGGCTCTATCATCTTCTATCTTCATCCGAAACGAAGGCGGCGCGAGGTGCGGATCTGTCTTCCCCGATATGTGGATCCTTAGCTCCTCTTCATCCGATGTCGGTCGTACACTGAAGATTGAATGCAAGGTACCGCAATCAATTTGGGGTACCTTGCATTCCTATTGGCTGAAATTTTTAAATTAGCCAATAGTATTAGAGCTACTGAAAACCTATTGGCTGTTCAAATCAGCCAATAAGATTTCAGTAGCTCTCATAATATTGGCTTCATTTCAAAATTTTAGTCAATAGGAATACAAGGTACCCCAATAAATAAATGGGGTACCTTGCATTTAATCTTCAGTGTGTGATGGATGATCGCATGAAGAGGAGCCTCCACACTGCTGAGGACCACCGCCATTGAGGACTGCCACTGAGGATCCACCCATCCGTAAAGCCAGCTCTGCACCTCCGCACCTCCACTCCTTGCCGGAGATAGAACATGATAGAGCCACCTGGAAGAAGACGTTCTCCGCTGGACTTCAGGTACAGTGAGTACCTATTTAGGGCTTAGGGTTAGGATTTCTTTTTTATTTTATTTTTTTATTTTTTTTAAGATTAGGGATTTAATGGGCAGTAAAAGAGCTGAATGCCCTTTTAAGGGCAATGCCCATACAAATGCCCCTTTAGCGGCAATAGGTAGTTTAGTTTTTTTTAGTGTTACCTTTTTTATTTTGGGGGGTTTGGTGGGTGGGGGTTTTTTACTGTTAAGGGGGATTTAGTAATTTTTAAATGTAAAAGAGCTGTTTAATATAGGGCAATGCCCTACAAAAGCCCCTTTTAAGAGCTATTGGTAGTTTAGATTAGGGGGTGTTTTTATTTTGGGGGGCTTTTTTTCATAGGGATTAGGTATAATATTTTTTATTTTTGATAATTGTGTTTATTTTTTTCTGTAATTTTAGAGTTTTTTATTTTTTGTAATTTATTGTTTTTTAATTTAATTGTAATTTAGTAGTAATTGGGGTTAATTTAGGGGGTGTTAGGTTAGGGGGCTTAGTAATTTAATTAGTTATTTTTGTTGTGGGGGTGTTGGCGGTATAGGGGTTAATAGGTTAATTATTTTTATTGCGATGTGGGGGTTTGTCGGTTTAGGGATTAATAGGTTTATTGCGATGTGGGGCTTTTGTGGTTAAAGGGTTAATAGATTAATTAGGTTTATTGCGATATTGGGGTTGGTGGTTTAGGGGTTAATATTTTAATTATGTTATTTGCGGATTAGAGGTTAATTACTTTATTGTTTTGTGATGTGGGGGATGGAGGTTTCGGTGTTTGTTAATACTTCCAGTATCCAGGTGGATTCTTTTGGCTGTGCGTGCAGCCAACATTCTTTTAGCTGCCAAGAGCAGCCAACATTCCTTTGAGGATGCGTGCGCAACTGGCAACACCAATGGATGCGTTACAAACGCGATTATAGTATAGATGTATGTCCAAGTCAAGGTTCAATTTATCAATATGGTGTAGCTGTTCCACTTCATTTGCTTTGGAAAAAAATCTCCCTGAAATAACAAATATATTATTTTTGGTTTAAATATCCTATACATATTCACCATGAAGCTATGGTGTGCAATGTCTTGTCACTCATCATAATAGATTATTTTGAAAAACAGTTAGATGTGTTTGCTACTACAAGATAGATTTTTTAGCAAAGGGCATAAAAAATATTTTTTTAACAGAACAAAACAAACTTAAAGGAACACTGAACCCAATTTTTTTCTTTTGTGATTCATATAGAGCCTGCAATTTTAAGCAACTTTCCAATTTACTCCTATTATCAATTTTTCTTCGTTCTCTTGCTATCTTTATTTGAAAAAGAAGGCTTCTAAGCTAAGGAGCTAATGTTTGGTTTAGAACCATGGACAGCACTTGTTTACTGGTGGGTGAATTTATCCATCAATCAGCAAGAACAACTCAGGTTGTTCACCAAAAATGGGCCGGCATCTAAACTTACATTCTTGCTTTTGAAATAAAGATACCAAGAGAATGAAGAAAATTTGATAATAGGAGTAAATTAGAAAGTTGTTTAAAATTGCATGCTCTATCTGAATGTGAAAATGTGGGTTCAGTGTCCTTTTAAAATCTTATTTTACATAAAATACCTGAATTAAATTATGTATCAAAATAACAAAACACCACATACATTTGCTACTTTTTTTACTAGCATTTGCTATCTATGTGGCAAGTTAACAATAGTGCAGTCCAGCGATACTTCTTCTGGCATCCTGGGCTAACATTAGAGAGCAACTTGATATTACAAGTCCATAGTAAATCAGATTTACGAGAGAAGGTTTAGTGTGACCAACATTACTCTAGCACACCCATTAATTTCTATGAATATTGCAACCACACTAAATAGTGCTGATATTACAGATCAAAAGTTATAGATTGCGCTTATGCAATAGCCAAAATAGTGCTAGATGAATTAGCGCAACTAGAGACATCACATACGGCTAGATTACGAGTTTTGCGTTGTGAGCGGTGCGGTGCTAACTTGCATGTTATTGCAACACTAACTTCCCTACAGCGCTGGTATTACAGGTTTATAAAAACCCGGCGTTAACAGGCAAGAAGTGAGCATAGAACAAAATTGTGCTCCATACCGCACTCCAATACCAGCGCTGCTGAAAGCTGCGGTGAGCTGGTTTTACGTGCTCGTGCACGTTTTCTCCATAGACATCAATGGAGCGAGCCGGCTGAAAAAAAGTCTAACACCTGCAAAAAAGCAGCGTAAAGCTCCGTAACGCAGCCCTATTGATTCCTATGGGGAAACTAAATTTATGTTTACACCTAACACCCTAACATAAACCCGAGTCTAAACACCCCTAATCTTACACTTATTAACCCCTAATCTGTCACCCCCGACATCGCCGACACCTACAGTATACTTATTAACCACTAATCTGCCGCTCTGGACTTCGCAGCCACTATAATAAACATATTAACCCCTTATCTGCCACACTCCTGCATCACAAACACTAGTTAAATATTATTAACCCCTATTCTGCCGCCCTTAACATCGCCGCCACATACCTACATTTATTAACGCCTAATCTGCGGCCCCCAACGTCGCTGCCACTATACTAAATTTATTAACCCCTAAACCTAAGTCTAACCCTAACCCTAACACCCCCTAACTTAAATATAACACCCCCTAACTTAAATATAATTAAAATAAATCTCAATAAAACCTACTATCATTACCTAAATTATTCCTATTTAAAACTAAATACTTACCTATAAAATAAACCCTAAGCTAGCTACAATATAACTAATAGTTACATTGTATCTAGATAAAGGGTTTATTTTTATTTTACAGGCAAGTTTATATTTATTTTAAGTAGGTAGAATAGCTACTAAATAGTTATTAACTATTTACTAACTACCTAGCTAAAATAAATATAAATTTACCTGTGAAATAAAACCTAACCTGAGTTACACTAAAACCTAACCTTACGTTCCGGTGGGCGTTTTCTTAGTACTCTCAATGTTTGCTCTAGTCCCAGCTCCTACACACCCCACCTTATTAAGACTATGCAATACCCCCCACGTCGCATAACCCATGGTTCAGACAGGTATGTTATCGGTAGAGCCCCTACTCATTCTAGGTTTCCCACCCCCTTTCCTGCATGTTTGGCCCTTGACTTGCATCTAGCACCTTTGGATGGCGATCCCCTGTCTGCCTTCCATCTCCTATGGTCCACTGCCGTTGGTGTTGCAGAGCTGCTCTGTTCCAGGGGTATTGTTCCTGAATGTATGCTATGTATTCTCCCACCTCAAACTTTGCCTGGCCATTGTTTGTCTGTTCCCTCTCTTCTACCCTGCGCTACACCCCTTGAAGTAGAGCCACTCCTTGAAATGCTGAACATATTTTTCAATACAAATACAATCGTGTTTGGTAATTGTTGGTCCCAATACAGAAAATCTAATCATTGTATATCTGACTCCATTGTCTTGATCTATGCTAAGCCTCTTGAGGTTATTTTAAACTCTGGAATGTTGAAAATATCTTGTACTGTTTATACAGCTGTGGTTGGAAAACTTCGGCCTCAGCATAATACTAATGCCATTTTATGTTCTCGCTTCCTCCATAGCTGCTGTGGACTCTATGCCTGGGGGCCTCTGGCTCGCTCCCCTCCGCCACACTGCCAACCAACGAAGGCTAAACACTGTCATCATATAAACATAAGTCAAAACTACACAGCACATACATGTATTACCATTATAAGCTTTAGATATGTCACCTCCCATTAAAGTTATTGCTTGGAATGTAGGGGGCATCACATCCCCGGCAAAGAGGAGCATGATTCTTCACCATTTAGACTCTTTAAGGGCTGACATAGCTTTACTCCAAGAGACGAAACTAACAGCTGAGGAACATGAGAAATTAAAAATATGCTGGGTTGGACAGGTTATAAGCTCCCCCACAGAGGGTAGGAAGAGGGGGGTTGCAGTCCTAGTGCGCAAAGGTTTGGCAGTTGTTTTTTCTAAGGTAGAGATAGACAAGAAGGGGAGATTTATAATTGCCTTAATTCAAACTGACACTTCCACATACACCCTATGCAATGTTTATGGCCCTAATGCATATGACCCTGACTTTTGGACGAACCTTTTAGCCACATTGACCACATATAACGCTCCTATAATTATGGGAGGTGATTTTAACTTGGCTCAGGCTCTTCCCCTAGATAGGTTTAGAGACCCTTCTGTCTCAAAAGCTTTGAAGATAAATATGTCTAGATATAAGCGGGAGGTATCCCTTATTGGCTCCTTTAAAGAAACTTTGAACCTGGTAGATGTGTGGAGAGCTAGAAACCCTGTTGAGAGAGATTTCACTTGCCTTTCTAAAACGCATCATACCATGTCACGTATTGACTACTTTCTGACTGCACCAAGTATCACGCCACAGATCTCGTTCATAGGTATAGGTCAAGTTACTATTTCAGACCATGCCCCAGTTACCTTATTCCTTCAGCCTCAGCTTCCTAAGACCTAGATTTGGAGTTTGGCGTTAGCCATGAAAACCAGCGTTAAGAGGCTCCTAACGCTGGTTTTAGGCTACCGCCGGTATTTGGAGTCACTCAAAATAGGGTCTAACGCTCACTTTTCAGCCGCGACTTTTCCATACCGCAGATCCCCTTACGTCAATTGCGTATCCTTTCTTTTCAATGGGATTTTTATAACTCCGGTATTTAGAGTCGTTTCTGAAGTGAGTGTTAGACATCTAACGACAAAACTCCAGCCGCAGGAAAAAAGTCAGTAGTTAAGAGCTTTCTGGGCTAACGCCGGTTTCTAAAGCTCTTAACTACTGTACTCTAAAGTACACTAACACCCATAAACTACCTATGTACTTCTAAACCGAGTTCCCCCCACATCGCCGACACTCGAATACATTTTTTAACCCCTAATCTGCCGACCGCCACCTAAGTTATCCTTATGTACCCCTAATCTGCTCCCCCTAACACCGCCGACCCCTGTATTATATTTATTAACCCCTAATCTGCCCCCCTCAACGTTGCCTCCATCTGCCTACACTTATTAACCCCTAATCTGCCGACCGCAAAGCGCCGCCACCTACGTTATCCTTATGTACCCCTAATCTGCTGCCCCTAACACCGCCGACCCCTATATTATATTTATTAACCCCTAATCTGCCCCCCACAACGTCGCCTCCACCTGCCTACACTTATTAACCCCTAATCTGCTGAGCGGACCTGAGCGCTACTATAATAAAGTTATTAACCCCTAATCCGCATCACTAACCCTATAATAAATAGTATTAACCCCTAATCTGCCCTCCCTAACATCGCCGACACCTAACTTCAATTATTAACCCCTAATCTGCCGACTGGAGCTCACCGCTACTCTAATAAATGTATTAACCCCTAAAGCTAAGTCTAACCCTAACACTAACACCCCCCTAAGTTAAATATAATTTACATCTAACGAAATTAATTAACTCTTATTAAATAAATTATTCCTATTTAAAGATAAATACTTACCTGTAAAATAAATCCTAATAAAGCTACAATATAAATTATAATTATATTATAGCTATTTTAGGATTAATATTTATTTTACAGGTAACTTTGTATTTATTTTAACCAGGTACAATAGCTATTAAATAGTTAAGAACTATTTAATAGCTAAAATAGTTAAAATAATTACAAAATTACCTGTAAAATAAATACTAACCTAAGTTACAATTAAACCTAACACTACACTATCAATAAATTAATTAAATAAACTACCTACAATTACCTATAATTAACCTAACACTACACTATCAATAAATTAATTAAATACAATTCCTACAAATAAATACAATTAAATAAACTAGCTAAAGTACAAAAAATAAAAAAGAACTAAGTTACAAAAAATAAAAAAATATTTACAAACATAAGAAAAATATTACAATTTTAAACTAATTACACCTACTCTAAGCCCCCTAATAAAACAACAAAGCCCCCCAAAATAAAAAATGCCCTACCCTATTCTAAATTACTAAAGTTAAAAGCTCTTTTACCTTACCAGCCCTGAACAGGGCCCTTTGCGGGGCATGCCCCAAGAAGTTCAGCTCTTTTGCCTGTAAAAAAAAACATACAATACCCCCCCCCCAACATTACAACCCACCACCCACATACCCCTAATCTAACCCAAACCCCCCTTAAATAAACCTAACACTAAGCCCCTGAAGATCATCCTACCTTGTCTTCACCTCACCGGGTATCACCGATCCGTCCTGGCTCCGATATCTTCATCCAACCCAAGCGGGGGCTAGACATCCACTGAAGAAGTCCAGAAGAGGGTCCAAAGTCTTCATCCTATCCGGGAAGAAGAGGCGATCTGGACCGGCAACCATCTTGATCCAAGCGGCATCTTCTATCTTCATCCGATGACGACCGGCTCCATCCTGAAGACCTCCACCGCGGACCCATCTTCTTCCGGCGACGTCCAACTGAAGAATGACGGTTCCTTTAAGGGACGTCATCCAAGATGGTGTCCCTCGAATTCCAATTGGCTGATAGGATTCTATCAGCCAATCGGAATTAAGGTAGGAATATTCTGATTGGCTGATGGAATCAGCCAATCAGAATCAAGTTCAATCCGATTGGCTGATCCAATCAGCCAATCAGATTGAGCTCGCTTTCTATTGGCTGTTCCGATCAGCCAATAGAATGTGAGCTCAATCTGATTGGCTGATTGGATCAGCCAATCAGATTGAACTTGATTCTGATTGGCTGATTCCATCAGCCAATCAGAATATTCCTACCTTAATTCCGATTGGCTGATAGAATCCTATCAGCCAATCGGAATTCGAGGGACGCCATCTTGGATGACGTCCCTTAAAGGAACCGTCATTCTTTAGTTGGACATCGCCGGAAGAAGATGGGTCCGCGGTGGAGGTCTTCAGGATTGAGCCGGTCGTCATCGGATGAAGATAGAAGATGCCGCTTGGATCAAGATGGTTGCCAGTCCGGATCGCCTCTTCTTCCCGGATAGGATGAAGACTTTGGACCCTCTTCTGGACTTCTTCAGTGGATGTCTAGCCCCCGCTTGTGTTGGATGAAGATATCGGAGCCAGGACGGATCGGTGATACCCGGTGAGGTGAAGACAAGGTAGGATGATCTTCAGGGGCTTAGTGTTAGGTTTATTTAAGGGGGGTTTGGGTTAGATTAGGGGTATGTGGGTGGTGGGTTGTAATGTTGGGGGGGGTATTGTATGTTTTTTTTTACAGGCAAAAGAGCTGAACTTCTTGGGGCATGCCCCGCAAAGGGCCCTGTTCAGGGCTGGTAAGGTAAAAGAGCTTTTAACTTTAGTAATTTAGAATAGGGTAGGGCATTTTTTATTTTGGGGAGCTTTTTTGTTTTATTAGGGGGCTTAGAGTAGGTGTAATTAGTTTAAAATTGTTGATATATTTTTCTAATGTTTGTAAATATTTTTTTATTTTTTGTAACTTAGTTCTTTTTTATTTTTTGTACTTTAGCTAGTTTATTTAATTGTATTTATTTGTAGGAATTGTATTTAATTAATTTATTGATAGTGTAGTGTTAGGTTAATTGTAGGTAATTGTAGGTAGTTTATTTTATTAATTTATTGATAGTGTAGTGTTAGGTTTAATTGTAACTTAGGTTAGTATTTATTTTACAGGTAATTTTGTAATTATTTTAACTATTTTAGCTATTAAATAGTTCTTAACTATTTAATAGCTATTGTACCTGGTTAAAATAAATACAAAGTTACCTGTAAAATAAATATTAATCCTAAAATAGCTATAATATAATTATAATTTATATTGTAGCTATATTAGGATTTATTTTACAGGTAAGTATTTATCTATAAATAGGAATTATTTATTTAATAAGAGTTAATTAATTTCGTTAGATGTAAATTATATTTAACTTAGGGGGGTGTTAGTGTTAGGGTTAGACTTAGCTTTAGGGGTTAATACATTTATTAGAGTAGCGGTGAGCTCCAGTCGGCAGATTAGGGGTTAATAATTGAAGTTAGGTGTCGGCGATGTTAGGGAGGGCAGATTAGGGGTTAATACTATTTATTATAGGGTTAGTGATGCGGATTAGGGGTTAATAACTTTATTATAGTAGCGCTCAGGTCCGCTCGGCAGATTAGGGGTTAATAAGTGTAGGCAGGTGGAGGCGACGTTGTGGGGGCAGATTAGGGGTTAATAAATATAATATAGGGGTCGGCGGTGTTAGGGGCAGCAGATTAGGGGTACATAGGGATAATGTAAGTAGCTGCGGTTTACGGAGCGGCAGATTAGGGGTTAAAAATAAAATGCAGGTGTCAGCGATAGCGGGGGTGGCAGATTAGGGGTTAATAAGTGTAAGGTTAGGGGTGTTTAGACTCGGGGTACATGTTAGAGTGTTAGGTGCAGACGTAGGAAGTGTTTCCCCATAGCAAACATTGGGGCTGCGTTAAGAGCTGAACGCGGCTTTTTTGCAGGTGTTAGGTTTTTTCAGCTCAAACAGCCCCATTGTTTCCTATGGGGGAATCGTGCACGAGCATGTTTTTGAGGCTGGCCGCGTCCGTAAGCAACTCTGGTATTGAGAGTTGAAGCTGCGTTAAAAATGCTCTACGCTCCTTTTTTGGAGCCTAACGCAGCCTTTATGTGGACTCTCAATACCAGAGTTATTTTTATGGTGCGGCCAGAAAAAAGCCGACGTTAGTTTTTCGGGTCGTTACTGACAAAACTCCAAATCTAGCCGTAAGCCTCCAAATAATACTTGGAGATTCCCTCTTCACCTCTATAATAATATTGAGTTTCGTCGCCATTTAAAAGCCTCCTGGACACACTACGCGTCGGACAATGCTTCCCACTCAAGTGCTCCAGATCTATTTTGGCATGCCTCCAAAGCGGTGATGAGGGGCCACATAACCTCTTTCACAGCGCATCATAACAAGCAGCTTAAGAGGGTGGATGGGGCTCTTCTTTCTCAACTCACTGAGGCTTATAATAACTATCTATCTACCCCTACATTGCTGACTAGGAAAGCGTACTATGACCTTAGACAAACTAGGGATACATACCTCGCTCAACAAGACAATAAAATCAATATCCACAGGCAGGGGCGTTATTATTGGCATGGTAATAAGGCTGGCAGGTTACTCGCCAAGTTGGTTCACTCTTACAAGCCTAAGTCCCAGATCCTAGCCATTAAATCCAAGGGTACCATAACTGTCGATTCTAAAGACATCATGGCCGAATTTGTAGATTATTATACTTCCCTATATTCTAAACAATTAATTCATTCAGAAGCAAAACACAAGTTTTGGGATGCAGTGCAACTCCCTACTCTTACGGAGGACCAGACCTCCCTCTTGAACTCTAGGATACTTCCTCAAGAGGTTCTTAAGGCCATTCGGCAGAACAAGCTGGGCAAGGCGGCGGGCCCTGAGGGCTACCCGCCGAATATTTTAAAATACTGGATGAAGAACTGGCCCCTGTCCTATCTTCCCTATACTCTGCATACCTGGCAGGCACTGAGCAAATAAATGACAGATTCTCTGAAGCCAACATCTGTCTTTTATTGAAACCCGATAGGGATCCCACTCTTACCTCATCTTATCGCCCCATTTCATTGTTAAATGGAGACTATAAACTTTTGATGAAGATCCTGGCAGATAGATTGGCAACGGTTTTACCACATATAGTCCATGCCAACCAAACTGGTTTTGTAAAGGGCAGATCATCAGTGTTGAACATCAGGAAAACTCTTGGTGTGGTGACCCATTATTGGTACAACGCACATGCACAATCCCCCTCTCAACTGCCAGATGCTTGCCTTTTGGCGCTTGACGCTGAAAAGGCGTTTGATCGCATTGAGTGGGACCATTTACACACATCACTATCTCACTTCGGTATCCGGGGTAACTTTTCCAACTTTTTGCAGCAATTGTACATGGCCCCCAAGGCTTCTCTCATAATAAACGGAGGGCTTTCTCCCTCTTTTGCGTTGCAGAGGGGTACGAGACAGGGGTGCCCCCTTTCTCCTCTCCTCTTTGATCTGGCCATCGAGCCCCTAGCATCCTACATCAGACAGCATTGTGCGGGTTTAGACATACACGGCCGACGGCAGCATCTTTCATTATATGCTGACGATCTGTGGCTCTTCATAGGTGACCCGGGTGCCAATTTACACCCTCTCTTGGATATTATTGAGGAATTTGGCAAGTTCTCAGGATATAAGATTAATATCGACAAATCTGAAGTCACGTGGTTACAGAACTCCTGTAACACAGATCTGGCGGGTACTGGTCTTACAATTACTGACGGCTGCTTTAAATACTTGGGCATTCGCATACATGTTAATCCTCATAAACTAAATTCTCTTAATCTTGGTGGGATTGTAAAAGATATAAAACAAATGTTGCTGAGTTGGGTGAAGCTCCCCCTTTCTCTTTCAGGAAGGGTGCATCTTTTCAAGATGGTTGCTCTGCCAAAGCTTATTTACCCCTTGCAGATGTTGCCCTTGCTTCTTACCCAGCAAGACATTGCCTCCTTGCAGACTTCCATTGGCAATTTTATTTGGCAGGGTAAGAAACACAGGATAGGTAAGACTCCTCTGTCAATGCCGGTGAGTGGGGGTGGGCTCCGTCTTCCTAATATCATGTGGTATAATTGGGCAGCTCTTTCTAGGTTCATACTGGATTGGCTGGTAGGGAATGACTTTTACACAGTCCCTAATCTAGAGTCTAACTTCATCAAACTGCTACACTTGGCTTTCTTGCCTCATGCGGATTTTAAATCATTACCCATATTTGTACAAAATCATATCTTATTTAGGGACCCCTTGAGAGCCTGGGCCAAGATTTGCAAACTATGGGGATTGCAGAAATCTACTAGTAAATATCTCCCAATACAGGGTAACCTCAACTTCCTTCCTGGTTATACTACACAAGCATTTCAGATATGGCAAGAATCGAATCTGACCAGACTTTATCAACTACTGCATCCCTTGACCTTTGACATTCTACCTTTTCAAGACTTACGGGTTAAGTATGATCTCCCCAGCACCCACAGGTTTGCGTACTTCCAATGCAGACATTACATTTCCACATTAATTTCAGGGGGACTGTTGTCTAAGGAACCTTCCAATATAGACAGACTTTGTGCCTTGGCAAGACTGGGACCTTACAAACTCACACACACATATACTCTGTTGTATCGTCATTTTGAGGATTCCACTCTGCGTGGGATCATATCGAAATGGTCTCATTTTGAAGATTTAGAGGTGGATACAGCGCAGATTACTTTGAGCTTTGAGAGGGCAATTCAGGGCACCATCTCTGCAAAATTGAGAGAATCGCACCTAAAGTTCTTGCACCAAGCTTATATTACCCCTGGCATGCGTGCAAAATGGGTTCGAGGGGCACATGATCTATGCAGTAAATGTAGCAGGGTATCCCCTGACTGGATTCATCTGTTGTGGGGGTGCCCAAAGGTGCAGAGGTTCTGGCAGAAGATTTCGTTTTGGCTGGGCAAACTAACCAAGCAAATTTTACCCCTCTCAGCACAGTATGTGATTTTTCTTACGCCTAGAGACCAGACACATAAATACAACACTTTTATAACTACAGTTCTCATGCTAGCTAAACAGGCTATCCTTAGGGAGTGGGTGGGAGAGAGAACCCCTCCATTTCAACAGCTGCTTAGGGTGGTACATACTCAGATGTTAATTGAGCAGGCAGACACAAGGGGAGACCCTGAGAAAAGAGTGAAGAGGCTTCTTCTTAAATGGGAGGTATATTTGATGCAGCTACCAAACATAGTTAGGGATAGAGTTCTCCTTCCCTTTAAAAACAGTCTGTATGTCTTAAACGAAAATCTAAAGGGCAACTGGTGTCTTTCCACTGATTCAAACTGTTGAGAATTCCTTTCATTTGCGGAGGCGTGGTGTTGGCTGGATGGGGGGGATCCGGAGGTACCCTGGGTGAGTATGAGCATATTTGTTGTTTGTTGATCTTTCCGTTTTTCCTTCTACGCTATTCTCTTTCTTTCCTTATCTTAGTATGCTTTCTCCCTTTTCTTTTTCTTTCTTTTTCTTCCCTTTGTTTGTCTGTTTATTTAGATATTTTTGATAAAAAGTGAGTCCAAGTACATGCATGATGATTTCATTTCAGTATCGGGCCTTTTAACACGATCACTGCCTTATATGTCTTATTCTGCATATGTTGATATCGAAACCTAGTATACCAATGTGATTGTACTTATTTTGTATGTCTTGGATTCTTTTCTATAAATAAAGTTAAAAAAAAAAAAAACTAACCTTACACTACAATTAAATCAATTACCTAAATTAAATACAATTACCTAAATTACAAAAAAAACACTAAATTACACAAAATAAAAAAACAATTTTTCAGATATTTAAACTTATTACACCTAATCTAATAGCCCTATCAAAATAAAAAAAGCCCCCCCCCCAAAATAAAAAAAACCCTAGCCTAAACTAAACTACCAATAGCCCTTAAAAGAAATCAGCTCTTTTACCTGTAAAAAAAAATACAAACACCCCCCTCCAACAGTAAAACCCACCACCCACACAACCAACCCCCCAAATAAAATCCTAACTAAAAAAACCTAAGCTCCCCATTGCCCTGAAAAGGGCATTTGGATGGGCATTGCCCTTAAAAGGGCATTTAGCTCTTTTTCAGCCCAAACCCTAATCTAAAAATAAAACCCACCCTATAAACCCTTAAAAAAACCTAACACTAACCCCCGAAGATCCACTTACAGTTTTGAAGACCGGACATCCATCCTCAACGAAGCCGGGAGAAGTCTTTTTTTATTTTGATAGGGCTATTAGATTAGGTGTAATTAGTTTAAATATCTGATAATTTCTTTTCTTATTTTGTGTAATTTAGTGTTTGTTTGTTTTTGAAATTTAGTTAATTGTATTTAATTTAGGTAATGTATTTAATTGTAGTGTAAGGTTAGGTGTTAGTGTAAGACAGGTTAGGTTTTATTTTACAGGTAAATTTGAATTTATTTTAGCTAGGTAATTAGTAAATAGTTAATAACTATATAGTAACTATTCTACCTAGTTAAAATAAATACAAACTTGCCTGTAAAATAAAAATAAACCCTAAGATAGCTACAATGTAACTATTAGTTTTAAATAGGAATAATTTAGGTAATGATAGTAGTTTTTATTTAGATTTATTTTAATTATCTTTAAGTTAGGGGGTGTTAGGGTTAGGGTTAGACTAGGTTTAGGGGTTAATAAATTTAGTATAGTGGCAGCGACGTTGGGGGTGGCAGATTAGGGGTTAATAAATGTATGTTGGTGGCGGCGATGTTAGGGGTTAATAATATTTAACTAGTGTTTGCGATGCGGGAGTGCGGCGGTTTAGGGGTTAATATGTTTATTATAGTGGCGGCGATGTCAGGAACGGCAGATTAGGGGTTAATAATTTTATTTTAGTGTTTGCGATGCGGGAGGGCCTCGGTTTAGGGGTTAATAGGTAGTTTATGGGTGTTAGTGTACTTTTTAGCACTTTAGCTATGAGTTTTATGCTACAGCTTTGTAGCGTAAAACTCATAACTACTGACTTTAGATTGCGTTACGAATCTTGCGGTATAGGCTGTACTGCTCACTTTTTGGCCTCCCAGAAAAAGCTTGTAATATCGGTGCTATGGAAGTCTTATTGAAAAAAGACTTTACGCAAATTGCATAAGTTGATTTGCATTACGGCCAAAAAAAGTGTGCGGTACAGCTTTTTTGACAAGACTCGTAATAGCAGCGGTAGTCACTCATAACGCAAAACTCGTAATCTAGCCGATAGTGTTTAAGGGTTAAAAAAATGTTTAATCCGGAATGAGACTTAAGTGGTCCAGGAGACTTAAGTGGTGTTCTTCCTTTGTTCCCCTTCTCAGTAGCCCACAGAAGTCCCATTTTCCACTTGCCGTGAAAACCACCCCTCTCTCTTACCTTTTCCTGCTCTGCCTTTTCTTCCTTTAGTCTTCACTCCCTACCTCTTCTCAATTTTACTCCTTACATTATCAATGTGTTATAACCACATGTTTTTGAGTATCTTGAGAGACTTCTGTGTATGTTCAATGTACTTTAGGAGACCTGTGTGTCTCCTACTTATTTTTGCTCAAGCTTAAGATTGCATGATATGTTACATTTTATTTACAAAATAAAAGTTTAAAAAAATATGTAAAACATTAAAATAAAGTATTAAACTCATAAATATATTTTTGAATAGAAAAATATAAAATTGATATTGATTAAATGGCTTAAAAAGGGTTTCAAAGGGATATGGTAAAAAGTTCCAATATGTGTTTTTGCGTATATACTGTATATATATATATATATATATATATATATATATATATATATATATATATATATATATATATATATACATCCAAAAAAACAGAAAGCACTCACCGGGTCTTAAATAATAACTTTTTAATGCAGTAGTATATATATATATATATATATATATATATATATATATATATATATATATAGATAGATAGATATAGATATATAGATAGAGAGAGAGAGAGAGAGAATTGCACTCACAGGAACGAACAACTGGCTCAAAACCATTGTTGGCCTGTTCTATGGCGATTTACCACCTGGGTGCAGCTTTTTAGCTCAGTAATGCTTTTCACAGAGTAGAACTTTCCTGTAGTATATCAGTCTGATCCCGCCTATTACGGTCAGTCCAGCGCCGAAATACCAGGCAATTCCTCTCTGAACAAGGAACACAGCAACCCCAGATGATCGTTTCAGCCTTCATTGGGCCTCGTCAGTGAGGTGTAGCCATGTTCCTCTAAGCACACTGAGCAAGGAGTCCACGTCTGGTTGCCCCTTTTTCCCATAGGGAGACTAAATACATACAGAGAGAAGTGCACTCACAGGAATGAACAACTGGCCCAATACCATTGTTAGCCTGTTCTATGGCGATTTACCACCTGGGTGCAGCTACTTATTTTTGCTCAAGCTTAAGATTGCATGATATGTTACATTTTATATACAAAATAAAAGTTTAAAATAGTTGTAAAACATTAAAATAATGTATTAAACTCATAAATATATTTTTAATAGAAAAATATAAAATTGATATTGATTAAATGGCTTAAAAAGGGTTACAAATGGATATAGTATATGGCAAGGTGTTTGACTGGGAAGGGTTCCAATATGTGTTTGTGCGTATATGTATATACATATATATATATATATATATATATATATATACATATGCATTTGTGCTTGTGTGTTTTTATCAGTATATATGTGTGTGTGTTTGAATAGCTAGATAAATATATGATAGATCGATAGATGGTAGATAGATAGATAGAAAGATGATAGATAGATAGATAGATAGATAGATAGATAGATAGATAGATAGATAAATAAATACAGTATATATATATATATATATATATATATATATATATATATATATATATATATATATATATATATATATATAGACAGACATCTGCTAAAAAACTATATTTAGATAGTACTGTAATTCAAAATTCAAATAACTGCCTGCAATTATGTACATTTTGAAATCTAATAAAGTACTTTAAATATAACAAGCCATTTTTGCAAAAGAGCAAGTAGAATATTATGTTTGTATCTTTAAATATTAAATAGGCTAAATAGTATTGCATAGTGTTAAAATTTTTATTTCTGATCTATCACAAACATTGTGTGACCTTAATTACTTTCTACCAAGAAGCTTTAAGTGACATAACCCCAAAACTCAAATGCAGGGCTGTGAAGTTCAGCTCTGGAATGAAGAGGCTGTGATTATTAGTCCTCTGTGTGATCTTTGCAGATTGCACTGATGATGAGATGAAGTTTAATCTCGTTTTCTCCCTGATCTCCAGTATAGCACCACAAACCGCAGGCAGTTTAAGGCAGCCTGGAAATCTCTTACATCTGGAAAAGCAATAATTCATGGGATTTCGCTTGACAGCCATGGCAGGCTGTGGGACAGCCAGAAACAACTGTCTCTTATGTTGTGCTATGTGCAAAAAGTCAGTATAGGAGGAGCAGGCAGGGGACCACATCCTTCTTTAGCATATGCTAGAAAAGCAAACTCTTTTATTTTCTGCCAGATGCTTGGTGAATAGGCCCTAAAATATTATATAGACAGTAGCTATCACTTCCAAACAAAATTCCTCTGTGTCTGCAAAGCATATGAAGGCCTATTGTCTGCCAAGGGGTCATGGTTACATTTGCACAGATTTAATTTAGAGATATTTCAGATTCTACTTTCTGAGTTATAGACATTTGCACACCCTGCTGTGCATGAATATGATGCTATCTTTTTAGAAGGATTTCTTTCCTGAAATGTATATGTGATTTAGCTACAGTAACTTTAACTGGGAAAGCTCAAATAGGCAGCAGAATTGTAGAATTTACTGCAGCGCAGTTTGTGCTGTCAGACTCATGGCTGATGTTTATGATTTTTGTAGAAGCAGAAATAAACAACTTCTTCTTAATGGTTCTCTTTATGTGTAGGCAGCGGTAGCTATCAGCTCTCTCAACAGTAGCCAGTGCATTGGTTTGCCTCATTTCATGTGGAACCAATGTCTACAAATTAGCATTTATGCCTTTCTGATTCCCTCTCAGAAGAAGCCCAGAAAATGTATGATTCAGTTGCTAATGTTCAGAAGGTTAGAATTCTTTTCTACTTGTTTCATCTTGGCTGTAGCTGAAACATTTTTTTTCCATCTTCCCAAAAATGGTCAAATAATTTAGCATAAAGATAGTTCAGTAGGTTTTTACCTTAGTCATCTTTTTTTTCTGATTGCCATTTTCTAAACTTCCTGGATTTATTTTTTTTTTGTTTGTTTGTTTTTTGTTTTGTGTCTTTTTTTTTTGAGGAGACATTTTATGTTGCAATAAATAAAACATTGGTATGTGACGACTAGTAAAATGTATTTATAAATATTTGTGAAATTATTGCCCTGATGTCTATCTATCTATCTATCTATCTATCTATCTATCTATCATCTATCTATCTATCTATCTGTTTGTTTATAATCTATCTATCTATCCATCTATCTATCTTTTTTATCATTCTATTTATCTATAAAGGTTGTTTATCTATCTCTTACTTTCCTTGGTGCCTATCTATCTATCTATCATCTATCTATCGATCTATCTATATGTTTGTTTATCTATGTATTGCTTTCCTTGGTCTCTATCTATCTTTCTATTTATCTATCCATCTCATTTTCTGCTGTCTATAGACTGGATGTCTATCTGTGGTAGCAAATTATTTTACAAATAATAATAATAATAATAATTATTATTATTATTATTATTATTATTATTATCATTTGTATCTGCCTGTCTTCAATGACAAGATGATCATTTTATAGGCAATTGTCTATACGTTTATTGTCCTACTTAAATTATTTTCATTAACAAATGTTTTATACAAAAATGTCACCGTACATTGTATATATACGCAGACAGAAAATATTTTTATTTAAATGAGACAACTGCTGTATGCCAAAGAAAAACAATCTCCTTGCCAAGCTACACATTGTTAACCTAAAATGTGTTCCATGTGGAAATAGAAAGTCTGATATGATGGAAAGGCTAGCGATCTCCAGTCAGCTGGCTATGTGCCTTCCATCTACACATATTGGCTTCCAGTTTTACAGCTAGAATTGGAAACACAGCACCGTTTCATTTATTTTGTCTTTCTTTGCTTTTTTTTTTTAAAGCTTGGCAATAAATGTGCCAGTCTCTGTGTAACATGCCGTGAATTGCTTCCAGTTCATAAGAAAAGAGAAATGCATGCACATCAGATAACTTGAGGTGTCCATGGTGACAAATGTATTTTATTTATTTAAAATATTCCACCAGGAAAAAAATACATTGAGATGAATATCTTGTCTCCAAGTATGTCCTGGATTATATTACAAAGACAATATACAGACAGACATTTCTGTAAGCAGAAACAGCATTTACAGGCATGTATTGAAGTAGGACAGAATGATAACTTCAACATAAATAAAGCACTAAAAATAATGAAGAGCGGTTAGTTTATATTAATTGCTAGAAGTGGAATAAAATGTCCTCTGTAGGAAATATTACTTAAAGTATGGTAGCATATGACAGTACTTTTTGCATACTTTGTGTTATACCAATCAATTCACATGCTTTCTGCACCACTTGAGTAATAAATCTACTCTCACTACCTACGCAGACACATTTACTGATGAAAAATATGATTTACTAACATGAAGCATATGTGCATAGAAGGAATATCATGAGCACTGCTATTATGTGAGCCAAAAGTTTGGGTTATAGTACTTACACAATGTTAATACTTATCACTAACATCTAAACAGCACATTAACTTTTTTTCTTTATTTTTTTCTGAGCTAGTAATTTCTATAAATCTCTGGAAAAGAAAACTATAGTCCTAGCCAAAAGATATTTACAGAAAACAGTAAAATCTCACAATTGTTTTCTGCTTGCTGTCAGGGGAGGCTGATGCTTCCATGCCAGAACGTGCAGAATGATGACTTATTACCCATAATATCTGAGTGCAGGACAGCTCTAAGATACATGGCACCCTGAGCAAAACCCCCAACTGATTTCTTCTAACCCCCTCCCGTTAGGCGGAAATATTTAACTCTTTAAGGCTTGCATCGCATGCAAATCAGTGATTTTTACCTATCCTTCAATGTCACTCAGAGCAATGATTTAACACATTTTGTGCCAGTAATAATTTATTCTTACAATAACACATATAGGCTATGGATACACTAAAGCTGTAATGTCTTCGACAGGCAAGTAGCCTGCTTGCTGCAAAAAATAATTGCAACTTTCAGTTGTATTTACATAGCTGTCGGATAAGGGTTACTTGTATCTCTGATTGAAGTCAATGGAACCTGATAAACATTCATTTTCTTTCTGCTGCCACTGAATCCAAAAAGTAATGTCGGCTTTCTGGTTATCACTACTAAATTTAATGGGCTGTAATGCCCTTTAAAACTAACAAAAAACTTTAAAACATCTATAAAATAGGTAAAGCACATGCATATTAAATACAATCATAAGAATTGTGACACAAAACCTGTTGCTCAGGGGTTAAAAGATGGTTCCTTGCTACAAGTGCCTTTCTTTCTAATGTAAAGTAAACTATGTTCCCCATCCCCTCACAAAAGTGCCCTTTTAATTTAATTTGCTAACCACCTGGATGCGTTTTTTTGAACCTGAAATACCCCTACCTTTCCTGACTTTGCTACCCTGTGAGCACCTGATAAACACAAAATGGCTTTTTTCTCCCACACCAAGTAAGCGCCTAAAATTATACCAAAAACTTGGGGATGCTCCCTCTATAAGTTGTGTGCTTCACTATTAATGTTAAGGGACATATAAAGGGAGCAAGGTGAATTGCTATGAATGGGAAACCTTATCTACTGGCGGGATCTGAACACAAGGAGGAAAAGCAAGGGATAGTATGTAATTGGCTCTTGCATGTTTACATTTCACAGCTTGTACTCTATAAAAACCCTGTGTCTTGACCATTAAAATGAGTTACTCTCTAATGCACTTTTCTGGTGTTTGTATGGGACGGAAAGAGTTGTTTTTTAATTACAGATGTGAATTACTGCAGATAGCGTTAATAGCTGAGTAGCACTCCCAAAAGCAGAAACACTGATCCCTGGGCCCCAACTTAAGGACCAAGCTCCCAGGTCCCGTCACAAGAATATTTTAGAATGTAGTTTATTTTATTTTTTAAATACTAAAAAAGGTAAATAGTTTATTAGTTTTTAAAAATATATGTGCATGCCATTTATGGTTGAGTATATCACAATTGATGGCTGCATTTGCAAAATATATCTTTTATACCACTGGGTATAAAATTGTTGCTACATAATTGTTTTAGAGCAATTTTTTTTCTTAAACTACAATTACAGACATTGGTTATAATTTATTATTATTGAGGTGGATAGGGTTCCAAGCCAGGAACCTGTTTGCCCAGGTTCGCAACAAGTTGACAGCACTTACTGTTGCACCAGTAAATGCTTGTCTAGCCTGCCTCAAGCTCTTACACAGCCAATTGAGAGCAGGTCCTTTCAGTCATCTAAGTCAGATCTATCCTAGATAATTTAACACCACCACGTTTGAGGTGGCAGCTGCACACTTAAGAGGCTACACTGCATGATACATGGAGCCCATTAAATGTAAATGACAACATTTTAAATCACTGGTAAAACATAAAGAGAAAGTATGTAAACCTACATCAAAATGGATGCCAAAATCACTTTACATCTGTTATATACAGTATAATAATACTTTATGGCTTCATGTTATGGGCTTCATTATGAAATCAGTTATAGGGTTAATTTTTTTTCTCCGCCAACACATATAACTGCAATTTTAATCTCTTAGCTTCCATTAACAAATATAAACTGTTGATATAACCACTTTGTGATAACAACACATATATATCTTTGATTTTACACCTTGGATGCCAGTAGCACATATACAGTGATATAAACCCATTTGTCAGTAGCAAACTCAACAGGGATTTATCACCTTGTTTGCCAATAACAGATTCAGATCAGTGTTTTTACCCTCTACCACACAGTGAGTTCAGCCTTTTGTCTACCAGTAGCACATATAGAGTAATTAATCAACCTCAGTGTGCCACACAGGTTAGTAGGCCAGCTATATGCTTAAGTGACACCTCATATCAGATACATAGACCCTGCATCCCCTTTAAGACAGCTGTATGCCCCTAGTAAGACCAAGCAAATATATGTACCACTATAGCTCCTTTTATATATGCTGTATAACAAAGTAAGGTTCAGATGTGTGGCAATGCAGTCATATACCTTACCTTATAATGATACTGCTGTTGCTTGTTTGAAACACACACAGGTATACTGTTTTATGTGACAGCATTGCACATGGGTTTATAAAGTGGATAAAAATGAGGATATATAAAATCAGAACAAAAATATCAATTATCTATTTCTAGATATTGTGCCTTTTGGTAAAAAAGAAAAGAAAAATATAATTCAGAAAAAAAAAGAAAAGAAAGCTGAGATCACTAACTTGTCTGGTGATTCTCAACATCTTTGTGAAACAGGTCCATAGAATAAAATAGTAAGGTGTTGATCTGATCTAAGATACAATATGATAACCTAACCTCAGAATTTAAAATGGGTAGGGTAGTGAAGATAAAAAAAACATAACCAACAGCCATACATATATTTGTTGTACAGGCATATTATGTTTTTTTTTGAGGAGCAAACAAGCTATTCTTCATGCAAGGATAACAAAATGAGAAAAATAGTCTTTTGTTTCAATCATTCAGAAAAAGTCAAAGGTGCCTTTACAATAAATACAAAAGGGAATTACAGTCTTTTCTTATATATTGCCCTCCTAGAACATATGTTTGCAGATTTATTAACATTTACATATATATCCATGAACGTGTTATTAAAACCGACACTGGATACCAGGGGACAGCAATACCCTCTGGTTATAAAGTGCTTTTAAAAGTGGAAATTTTACAGCATTTCTTTGTTCTTATTCTCATTTTCTGAGAATGTCTAAAACATTCACAGCCATCCAGCACATCACGATAAATTCATTCATCATGTCATTCCAGCAAGAAAAAAATGACCAAGAAATACAGTTCTGCAATGCACCTTGTGTGCTGCAATTATATGATAATATTATAGTATTGCGTGATAAAAAAAAAACCTTAACCCAATGGATGCTAGAGAAAGCTGTAGCACTTTGCACTTGACTCTTTGGCAGCTGAGAAGTTAAAAATATTCATATAAGAGATTTCTAAATATCCTCATAAAGCAGATGTAAAGTAACAGATACTATAATATAAAGACAAACATCTGGCTAAAAGTGCTTGAAGCTGAGGAATCTATTCCATAATATTTTTAAAAGGGATTTTCTCATCCTTTACTTCCTTGGCATTTGAAGCTTGTATCCGCAATCCTATTTTGGAACATAGTTTTCAGCACATCATGTATTGTAATTAGGGGCACAGAGCTCTATTCATAACTGTATATTTTTATGAAATACAATGCTCACTGGCTAATTTGTTTGTTTTCACTGGATTCCTTACCTCTTCATATTTTATAAATAATGTATGAATATTAGTTTATAATACCCCTAACTACTTACTTTCTCTCTCTTCAATTCTCTGTGGCAATGAAAGGGTAGATTTGGATGATATATGGCCACTACATTTGATGTAAATTGTGGCTTCTCTTCTGTGCTCCAGATGTAAATATCTTATGAACATATTGCTGCTGGTTAGAGAAGTATGATTTGAGGGTCAAATGCATAAATAGAAAAGATTTCTGTATTTACGTAAAAAAAAAAATGCCTGTTCGTGTTTTAACAATCTTTGAACCTGTATATATGTTTTCAATATTAGAATACTTGTATTCACACTATATAAGGACACAATTCACGGACATTTCTGTCTTCAAAAGTTGTTTTTCATATTTAAAGTCTTTTTTACATGTTAATTAAAATATGTTGATGTTTTATTTTGTTAACATAGAAGTGAATATGAACTTTCATCCCATCTGCTGTTTCTGTTATTTATAAAGGGTTTACTCTAAATTAGACAAAAAAATGTATTAAGAACAGTGACAACGTAAATGCAAGCTTTTATATACAAGAGACACTGGGCAAGAGCTAAATCTAAGGGTAAGGAACATTTAGGAGAAGCCAGCGAAATTGGGGAGGGGAAGCGTGCCAAAGTTGAATAATTGTATCAAAATGAATGTAGATAAAAAAAATATTGTAACTAAGATTTACTGTAAGAAAAAAAGAATTCCCTGCTACCCTACTTTTTGTCCTTGTTGCTTCACTATTTTTTACATGTTGAACATCTTTCAGAGCATGGGGTGCTTCCAAAGTGGTATCCAGAGAACCCAAAAGCACTGTGCAAATTTTTACAACTTCACAGATATCTATGGATCACTGTATATGATTCCCTTCCCTCTTCTATCCAATTTTCTGTCCACTCACAACCTCACAAAGGCAGTAAACCAAAACCGTAATGATTGAGGTTGTTACGGTTTTTATGTCTCTACACTACAAAGGAAGAGTGTACTGGCTGCTAAAGAGTTTAAAATTTTGCCAGGGGGGCTTCACCGGTAATATTGGGCATGACAAGTGCAAACTACAGTTGTATTAGTGATTATATATTTTTCAACAAAGAATAATAATATTCTTCAAAAAACAATTTAAAAAAACAACAACATGTAAATGATAATTTAGTAATTATATTGTTGCAGCTGTACTTAACCAGAATCCATTCCCTTGGAGTAGGAGCAACCTAGTCCAAAGTAAAAAACAGGAGGTTAAAGCATGTACTAGATTCTCCTTCATGTGACACTTTTTAGACCCTCTTTCTGTTTGTAATGCTGTATCTATGTTTACATCTAGTGAGGACATTATAGCTTATAGCCACTTGCCATAAAGCTTTGATTTTTTTCATTTTGAAACATTAACAAGACCTTCTGCACAACTAGCAAAAATGTTGATTAAAAAAGAAGCACATGAATTAGTCTTTAATCCAATACATTAGATATTCCACATGAAAGTATTGTATGGAAGCTCAGTTGAGTTCTGGCTTCATTCTCTAACTCATTCTAATTAATTTAAATCGCCAACATATCAACATGTTATGTGCAAGAGTTAGTGTTTAAAAGTGCATATACAGTGCCAACATCCAAACAGATACAAGCTCCTAAAGTGAGACTCCTAATTTAAAAAAAAATAAAAAATAATATAAATATGAATATAAATATAGAAATTACTTAATAAGTGATGATATCCTTAACAAATGTCCTGTGTAACAGATCCGGTGCCCTTGTGAATCCAATTAATCCTTTGTGTATGATGGGGTATCCAAGAAATCAAAAATCAAAATAAAGATGGTTATCAAAAATATATAATACAAATCAAAAAAATAAAAATAAAAATTGGAGAGAAGAGAATCAAGTGAAAAAAGTGAATAAGAAATCCAATAGGATCCAAAAATTGCAGTACCTGTGAAAAACAAAAATCACATAGTGCAATAACGCTAATAAGAATATAAACTTAATTGAAAATAGGCTTACCCTATATGTAAACTCGAGCAGTGACTACTTATAACATGTACATCAACGCGTTTCAGCCCCAAAGCTGGGCCTTTCTCAAGATCATCTTGAGAAAGGCCCAGCTTTGGGGCTGAAACGCGTTGATGTACATGTTATAAGTAGTCACTGCTCAAGTTTACATATAGGGTAAGCCTATTTTCAATTAAGTTTGGAAATGATAGTGATAGAGGGAGAACCTTGGAGAGCTAGACAGTAAGAGTGATTGAGACAAAGATAGAAGGAGAGACATGGAGTGATAGGACTGATTGAGGGAGAGATAGGGTGAGAAAGTAAAGTAGTGAAATGGTGATTAGCTAGATAAGCAAATTTAATAAAGAGAAAGGAGTATGAATGTAAGAAATGTAAGCAACCAACAGAGGAGAGCGTGTAAGACACACCCAAACATTATACAAAGAAAAAGGGCAAAATTACCAACTAGAGCTAGTTCAGGGACAGATGAGGAGCCATATCTACAGCAGCTTCAAACCAGCATTCAATTATTTCCTGCAGTCTCTCTGACAATTAAAGGTATGAATGCTGTCAAACAAATGTTATAAATAATATTAACTTTTATTGTGTAAAGCTTTATTACATATTTTTTTCCATCCACTAGTAGTTTGTGTGTAGCACTCTTAAATTCAACCTACATCTATCCCAAAAGCTCAGTTCCACTAATAAACAGTAGATCACAACCACAGATATACAAAAGCTCATTAAAATGTTTCAGTGAAAAACCCTGGTTAATGCACATGCTGTGTGCAATGTAATCTGCTTGAGTCTAGGAGGTGGGATATTCTTTGGCTACCCTACTGATGGAGCTATGACTTTCTAAAAATTGAGTTACAGGTATGGAGTGATGTAAAGCTTATACAGTACACCCAGGTCCTTACAGTGCCTTATTTAAAGCAGGCTCTGACATTCTCATCATATTTGTTTACATATATAAACTTTAATCAAGAGGACTTCTAGAGTTGTCCTCCAACTCCAAATTTGTGCATAACAGATTACACTTTTTAAAGAAAACAGCTTTTTCAAGAATTGCCATTGTTATACTGGTTCACAGGACATTGCTTGTACATTTTTTGTCATAACAAAGTCAGTGGTACAAACATATAATCATTTTGGGCATAAATTATACTCCATGTATGTAACGCCAGCACAAAAAAAGGTTCACTGAGTCTGTAACACATATATTTTTTAATTGTAAAGCTGTTGCGGAGAGAAATTGGGCTTTGTAGCTAAGCAAGCAAAGAACCTGGGTTAAGGTTTAATTAATAATATATTAAATGTGTGTGTGTGTGTGTATATATATATATATATATATATATATATATATATATATATATATATATATAAAATGATTAGTGATTTTAAAATGTAAATAGTATAAACAAGAGAACCAACAATAGAGTGATCCTCACTCTCCATTTTTTCATCTTGTAGAAGTAGCTCACTATCTATTCCTCAGAGGCAGAAAAAAAGAAGAACAAAACACAATCAAATAACAGTGAAGTGTGAAAATATTTACAGAATTACACTTGAATTATAGAGACAATTTCAAATATGTCCATGGAATGCCCTTGTTCAGCCCATATAACAAAAAAAAAAAACAACAATTACGCTTTCTATTTTGTACTTATAAGTATAAATTTTGGTGTGTTTTTGGGCATCTAGTGTACCCTAATTATTATTTATGCTGTGCATATTTAATGATATATGTTTTTTTTTTAATATTTTTTATTGAGGTTGTAAAGAAAGACAAAAATTACAGGAAATAGTCATCCAGTGACAATAAAAATATAACAGTAAAACACAAATTATATACCCAAGAACATAGCAAAGAAATAGAAACATAACCGTTCTGGGCACGGAATCTGTGCATCTCTGGAAGAACATCAAAACCATAGCTGTATAATATAGAGCAGTGTCAGGTATCCACATTACAAGTATTATAAACAATGAAATTTGCAACCAAAGTCCAGAAAACAAAAGTACTATTGTAAAATATGTGTAACCTGTATAATAATAAAGGGTAATGGAACCTCATTTTTTATATATATATATATATATATATATATATATATATATATATATATATATATATATATATATATATATATATATATATATATATATATATATATATATATATATATCATAGATATTGCTGTTCATACAGGTATTTAATCTGAAAAAGAGAGAACGGTTGGGGCAACTGGGGGTTAGATTTTGTTTGGCCACTTCTGGACCAAGTTAGCAGGGGGAAAAAGGAAGTTCAGCGGACAAGAGCCGCTCAAAGTGGAGTAGGGGGGAGATGAGGGGCAGAGTTTTATAAGATACAAGACTAATGAAGTGGGAGGTGTAAACCAAAGACATATTCTATAAACAAGGGGCAGACTTCAAAGGGACCACCTGTTGCAGATTCAGTCCATAAATAGGGACATATTAGGATATAATTAAGAGTTGTATATAATGCCCCATATGATATATAGTTGCCAAGTGAGTTCACTAATAGGGCTATATAGTACATTGCAACATGAATTAGGAGATAATCCTCTAAGGCCAAGGTCGTGGACCCACTAGTATATCACTATAGAAGTCAGGCATATAAGGTATAGAAAAATTAGCTACAGCGTCAAGACAGGTCTTGAATGAGTAAACATGAGGAATGCTTGCTATCTGCAAACTTTCTAGGCAAGTGTAGATGTCTTTGAGAGTATATACATTCAAATATACAGATACATCTCAGTTTAAGGATTATATAAATAACATCATAGCAGACATAACAACAGAGACACGCATAGCCTAGAGAACATTATAATATATGGAACATGTGGGGGCAGATATAATTTAACAGGTCTTAACTTAAGGGTTATATGAGTACCAAAAATATCAACCAGGACATGCAATGTCTGCTCCAAACTCAATGCCAGTTTAAGTCAAATGGTTATAAACTATGATACCAGTATATCCTAATGTAATATAGGCTAATAAATATTATATAACAAACCAAGACTCCCTTTCACTTAAAGTTTTTAGTCTCAAACTTATATAAATAAATTCTATAAGGTAGGTTCTTATACTGGAGCCAAAACATATTGCTGAGGTGTTAGTTAGCAATTAATAAAGTAATTATAAAGAACTAGGGTACAAAGTCTATGATCCGTGGGTGAGCCAGCATAGCAAAAATGAGGGCTTCTGGAATAAATAAAATAAATCTGTAATATCCCATAGAATGTTATATAGCAAAGGAATAGAAAAGTTATGCAGTGTTGTGCTAGGTAAAAGAATAGTATGACTTGACCTCTGAAGCATAGAAGATAACTATTTGGTAGTGTAGCTAAGGGGATGATTCTGGAATAAAATAAAAGGTATATGATATACTATACATTTATGTAGTTATAAAAGCATGCCCATGGTGCGTAGAATGAGCTCTTCTGTCCGAGCTTATGTAAAGACCCCCCAGCAGTATGGCTCAATACAAAATATGACAGATTCCAAATCTAACATATACATCAGTGAGCAGAGTTATTGGTCATGAAATCCGATTGTCACAGAAATATTTATCGTGGGTTGTCCTGGACAATAGGGAACACAAAGAGTCTAACCAAAGTTCAATGGAGGGGCTGTGAAATTATACACCAACTTGAGACTTAAATATAAGAAAGGGCTGCTCTGCCAGAGTCTGCTAGTATGGGAGATAGAGCAATCATCAACAAGCAGCATGACATACAGAAAGAACATTAAATTGAACCACGTACTTATATGAGTGAGAACTGGTTGTATAAAAGCAGTGTATATTCAGATAGATATATAACGTTAAAACCCAACTATAGGCAGCATGTTGTAAACTTACAGTCTAATTAAACTCAGGTAAAGTCCCGGATGCATTTATTATTACTTGGCCTTAGCCTAATCCCATATTTCAGAACGTAATCCATTCAGACCTATGTGAGACACTATCATGCCAGGGAATCAGTCCAGGAGTATGCAGTAATTCAGCCAACCCCTGTGTTAGGAACTGCAAGAGCGAGAGCAGGACCCATTTGGGATGTGACTCTGCGTAGGCAATAGATTTGGGAGCGTGAGGTGAGTGTCAGGGGAAGCCCCATGATCCAAGTGTCCTTCGGTGTATGTAGGGAGAGTTTACCTTTGGGGGTGGAATATGCGAGGTAGCTCAGTGAGGTAGCCGCATGCACCGCAGAGTTTGTTCCTTCTTTAAGATGGTATTAAGCGGCAATCAAGAGGTCCGGGTGAGCAACTAATTTTTTGCCAGCAGGGACCCAATTATTCTGATCTCGTATGGAAGTCGCCAGAGCCTGAGATGATTCCTCTTCAAAATGAGTGGTGTTCTCCGGGTTTGTGACAGTCCCAGCGGTTCCCTGAGGAGAGTTGTTTCCTGAGTCACGCTGTATCTCTCGTGTGGTAATAGTGCGGATAGTAAGGTCCCCGTAGATGTTAGATGGCGCAGGGGAATTCTCCTCTGGTTCATATAGTTCCGCTTGTAGAGTGGCTATAAACACTTGAAAATGCTGCCTGAGCTCTCGGTAGTGACGATCTAATGAGAGCAGCGCGCTACATTCCCACTTATCTGTGGCGTCCATCATGGCAGGGCTATGACCATTAGAGTTCTCTAGAATTGGTTTCGACAGCCCCAAGGAACTGCGTGGGGGTAACATTGGCTGGTATAGGTTCGGAGCAGATAATGGGATACCAGTATGCAACAGGTAGCACCAACCATGAGCTCCACATGTTCTGTAAAATGGCCGCTCCTCATATGAATTATGTGTAAGCTGCAGATGATAGAGAAACGGTCTGGTTCATTAGTTCAGGTCTGCTCTTTCTTCCTGATCTCCCTTATGCAGGTCTGTAGGTCCACAGCTATAAACTTGTAAAGTCTTGAAAGATTCTGAGCAGTCTGGTTAGGGATAAAAGATAATGTTTGAGCAGAGCTCTCTTAGTATGCTACCGCTCAGTAGCTCAGCTTGCTCCGCCCCATATTTAATAATATTTATTCCAATGTAATTTACATACACAATTTACGTTTTTGAAAAAATACGATTTTTGGTGAAGAATTTTGTTACGATTTTTGTGGCACCTTAACAATACAATTTTTTACTGCATATTTTTGTGTGAATGGTTCAATTATTCTTTTTGAAAAATATTTAAAATTCATATTTTACAGGTTTGTAATGTATGCATCTCCTTCCCAGATGAAAATTCAGTATATGCCCATTAGCGAGACACCCTGTTTTAGGGTGAAAAGTGGCTTTAGATCATTCAACCAGGGAAATAGAAGGAATGGTTAGCATTCTTTAATAATCTTGCCAGCCCAGAGACTTTTAGATCATCGGGTCCTTAGTGCTTTCATGATATACATTATGAGAACTGCTAAAATACCATATAGAAGATGACAAGTTGCGGCCACTTTCTTCTTATGGAAATTAATTTCCTACAGTGGTCTTCTTGATTTTAGATGAAAATGTTGTGAAACCCAAACACAAGGTTTTCTTAATGAATTAAAAAATATTAAAATAGTCAAAGTTTAAAAAATAATTGAGCAAACATACATTGTATACCCATAATGTCCATATACAAATGTCATTTAGATTAATTAACCTTATTAAAAACACCACTTTATCCAATTGAAAATCACATACCCAGACTGTATTACTTTATTGCAGATTTAAGTGACCGGCATCTATTATCAGTAGTTCAAGATGCTGTTGTGGAAAAGGGAGGATGAATATTTTGGCAATTATCAATCTCGGCTATGATTGACTTTGAAAGATTGTGATCACTTTGCTAAAAAAAAAAAAAAAATACATAAATTAATTAATTAATTAATTAATTAAAAACATCCATTTTAGTTTTTCCATTATCAGAGTTGGGAGGGGGGGGGGTCAGAATAATTGAATCAAATCCATCATCTATATTTCAGATCCATTGACTGGGATTTATTATATTCCTTTAGAAAACAAATCTATCTTTTAATTTTTTTCTACAAATATCCCCATTGAAGTTTATGGGGAATTTTATAGATACCTCATCTGATTTGTATGTTTTTAAGCATTATTTTATATACCAATATTTATAAAGATGCAAAATGGAACAAATAATGGAGAAGATTCCTACAATAAAATGTATTGGCACCAATCTTAATGTAAACAGCATAACATGGGTGGTAGTCCAACTGAAATTTTTGGAAGGACTCGATGAGACCATATTTTTAGAAATTTGCAAAAAATTATGGTGAATTCTTAAAATACAGAATCATGTCATGGAAAAATATTTTATAATTTAACTTTATGTTTGTTTTTCCAGTGTTATCTCCGAAGTTGTCTGTCATACTTTCCTTTATATATATTGAAATAAAATAAATGTAAGAAATTAACATAACAGTTCCCCCAGCCCCATAACAATATGGCAGGACATCTGTTACAAAGGGTATTTGATAATAAAGTCAACAGAAGTTAGAAGTGTGTTAGTCCTTGATGATTCCCAAGAATAAAATAAAACATTGATAAATAGGAAATTATCTTTGTTCACAGGGGATAGAAGTAAATAATGCCATACCCTGTGTATTTTGTTTGCACTAAACGTTAGTCTTGGCTTCTACATCATACATTTATTTTAATTTTACAGCTTCTCAAAAAAATATATTTTAAATTAGGAAAATGCATTCATTTAAAAAAAAAATTGTTCACAAAAAAAGAAAAAAAGTTAAAACTTTGGATTTACCCATTTTTTATTTTTAAAAGGATATGCTTTGCTGTTGTATAGCTCTTTCTTAATGTCTAATGTCCCTTTAATGCTGCTTTAAAGGGACAGTCTAAACCAGAATTGTTATTGTTTAAATTAAATTGTTTTAATTTAATGATAAAAGTAAATTGGAAAGTTGTTTAAAATTGTATGCCCTATTGGAATCATGACAGTTTTATTTTGACTAGACTATCCCTTTAAGAAAGTTTTTATTATATTTTACTGCAAAGTAACTATGTCAGCCTAACTAAAGAATATGATGACTTTATTATAGGCAGATAAGCTGGATGTTGAGATTGGATCAAAATAATTATTAAAAAAAAAGGTTGTATACTTGACCATGTTATTTTTTGCAATCTGAAACTGTAGAAAAACTGTTAATTTTAATAGTCAAAGGATAACTGGCATCAAATTCCCTGACTAATAATAGTTAAATGTAAATTCTAAATGTCAGTGTAGGACGAATATTACATTATTAAACTATTAAAATCAACTTCACTATTTAGAGTTTTGGTTAATTTAATTCCAAGTTAATTTAGCATTGATGTCCTAAGATTACTATCTTAACAACCCCATAAACCAAGATTGCTTTAGCATTTGTCCCTCCAGAATTTCCTTGTGAGACTGTAAGTCTGTGATAATTACTACTTCACTCCTTTCATATTAAACAAAAACCCTAAAAAATGTAAGCACCGTTTTATTACATCCATGGATACATTTTTAATAAAATATCCTATTTAGCAAAAAAGAGCCTTTTAATAGCACAGAATATTCTGCGTGCAAGCTTCTAGAAGTAATAGTAGGTATTTTTGTTCAAAAGTATTGAATTTTTATAACTATAGAAAACTCTTTTATTCTGCATTTTGTGGAACTCAATTCCCTGGCTGTTACCATTTATAAGCTATGACTATTGTGATACTTAACCATCCTTATGATTTATAAAACTGGATGAATCAACATGTAAATGAAATACTTCCTTAATCATAAGCAGCTCAAAATATCATAATACATTGGTACATCACTGAATTTTAGTACAATGTTCTGTCTGATGCTGAAATGATGTTCTATAAATTTGTAACAGAAACACATCAGAAATTATCCATGTTTACTTGGACAAGTAATTCATACCTCTGAGAGTGAATATTGTTCCTTACTAGATAAATTTACTCTTGATATATAAACATATATACTGTATAAGTGTGGGTGTATGCGTGAGTTTGTGAAACTAAGGAGACACTTAGATAATAAACCTTGAAGAGTGTACAAATATTCAAATAAAAGATGCAACTCAAGTCCCAAATAGCAGTATCAATTCTCCAAATGACACTGCAAATATACCAAAAAGGAGCAACTAAAAATAGGCCACTCAAATATTACAGCCTCATAAGAATGAGTTATACAGTGCACATAAGAACCAATAGTACATTTGCACTAAGTATATTTAACAACAGTCTGTAGGTCCCAAAAAAAGTCCACTATTAAGCAGTACAAAACAAAGTCTTTATAAACCCTTAGGGCTCTAGTCACAAAGGCCTAGATTTGGAGTTTGGCGTTAGCCGTGAAAACCAGCGTTAGAGGCTCCTAACGCTGGTTTTAGGCTAACTCCGGTATTTGGAGTCACTCAAAATAGGGTCTAACGCTCACTTTTCAGCCGCGACTTTTCCATACCGCAGATCCCCTTACGTCAATTGCGTATCCTATCTTTTCAATGGGATCTTTCTAACTCCGGTATTTAGAGTCGTGTCTGAAGTGAGCGTTAGACATATAACGACAAAACTCCAGCCGCAGGAAAAAAGTCAGTAGTTAAGAGCTTTCTGGGCTAACGCCGGTTCATAAAGCTCTTAACTACTGTACTCTAAAGTACACTAACACCCATAAACTACCTATGTACCCCTAAACTGAGGCCCCCCCCACATCGCCGCCACTCGATTAAATTTTTTTAACCCCTAATCTGCCGACCGCCACCTACGTTATACTTATGTACCCCTAATCTGCTGCCCCTAACACCGCCGACCCCTGTATTATATTTATTAACCCCTAATCTGCCCCCCACAACGTCGCCTCCACCTGCCTACACTTATTAACCCCTAATCTGCCGAGCGGACCGCACCGCTACTATTATAAAGTTATTAACCCCTAATCCGCATCACTAACCCTATAATAAATAGTATTAACCCCTAATCTGCCCTCCCTAACATCGCCGACACCTAACTTCAAACATTAACCCCTAATCTGCCGACCGGAGCTCACCGCTACTATAATAAATGTATTAACCCCTAAAGCTAAGTCTAACCCTAACACTAACACCCCCCTAAGTTAAATATAATTTTTATCTAACGAAATTAATTAACTCTTATTAAATAAATTATTCCTATTTAAAGCTAAATACTTACCTGTAAAATAAATCCTAATATAGCTACAATATAAATTATAATTACATTGTAGCTATTTTAGGATTAATATTTATTTTACAGGCAACTTTGTAATTATTTTAACCAGGTACAATAGCTATTAAATAGTTAAGAACTATTTAATAGTTACCTAGTTAAAATAATTACAAAATTACCTGTCAAATAAATCCTAACCTAAGTTACAATTAAACCTAACACTATACTATCATTAAATTAATTAAATAAACTACCTACAATTACCTACAATTAAACCTAACACTGCACTATCAATAAATAAATTAAATACAATTCCTGCAAATAACTACAATGAAATAAACTAACTAAAGTACAAAAAATAAAAAAGAACTAAGTTACAAAAAATATATACATAAGAAAAATATTACAACAATTTTAAACTAATTACACTTACTCTAAGCCCCCTAATAAAATAACAAAGACCCCCAAAATAACAAAATGCCCTACCCTATTCTAAATTACTACATTTCAAAGCTCTTTAACCTTACCAGCCCTGAACAGGGCCCTTTGCGGGGCATGCCCCAAGAAATTCAGCTCTTTTGCCTGTAAAAAAAAACATACAATACCCCCCCAACATTACAACCCACCACCCACATACCCCTAATCTAACCCAAACCCCCCTTAAATAAACCTAACACTAAGCCCCTGAAGATCTTCCTACCTTGTCTTCACCCTACCAGGTTCACCGATCCATCCTGAAGAGCTCCTCCAATGTCCTGATCCAAGCCCAAGCGGGGGGCTGAAGAGGTCCATGATCCGGCTGAAGTCTTCATCCAAGCGGGAGCCGAAGAGGTCCATGATCCGGATGAAGTCTTCATCCAAGTGGGAGCTGAAGAGGTCCATGATCCGGATGAAGTCTTCTATCAACGGCATCTTCAATCTTCTTTCTTCCGGATCCATCTTGCAGACCTCCGACGCGGAACATCCTCTTCTCCCGACGCCTACTAGCCGAATGACGGTTCCTTTAAGGGACGTCATCCAAGATGGCGTCCCTCGAATTCCGATTGGCTGATAGGATTCTATCAGCCAATCGGAATTAAGGTAGGAATATTCTGATTGGCTGATGGAATCAGCCAATCAGAATCAAGATCAATCCGATTGGCTGATCCAATCAGCCAATCAGATTGAGCTCGCATTCTATTGGCTGATCGGAACAGCCAATAGAATGCAAGCTCAATCTGATTGGCCGATCGGATCAGCCAATCGGATTGAACTTGATTCTGATTGGCTGATTCCATCAGCCAATCAGAATATTCCTACCTTAATTCCGATTGGCTGATAGAATCCTATCAGCCAATCGGAATTCGAGGGACGCCATCTTGGATGACGTCCCTTAAAGGAACCGTCATTCGGCTAGTAGGCGTCGGGAGAAGAGGATGTTCCGCGTCGGAGGTCTGCAAGATGGATCCGGAAGAAAGAAGATTGAAGATGCCGTTGATAGAAGACTTTATCCGGATCATGGACCTCTTCAGCTCCCACTTGGATGAAGACTTCATCCGGATCATGGACCTCTTCGGCTCCCGCTTGGATGAAGACTTCAGCCGGATCATGGACCTCTTCAGCCCCCCGCTTGGGCTTGGATCAGGACATCGGAGGAGCTCTTCAGGACGGATCGGTGAACCTGGTAGGGTGAAGACAAGGTAGGAAGATCTTCAGGGGCTTAGTGTTAGGTTTATTTAAGGGGGGTTTGGGTTAGATTAGGGGTATGTGGGTGGTGGGTTGTAATGTTGGGGGGGGGGGGGTATTGTATGTTTTTTTTACAGGCAAAAGAGCTGAATTTCTTGGGGCATGCCCCGCAAAGGGCCCTGTTCAGGGCTGGTAAGGTTAAAGAGCTTTGAAATGTAGTAATTTAGAATAGGGTAGGGCATTTTGTTATTTTGGGGGTCTTTGTTATTTTATTAGGGGGCTTAGAGTAGGTGTAATTAGTTTAAAATTGTTGTAATATTTTTCTTATGTTTGTAAATATTTTTTTATTTTTTGTAACTTAGTTCTTTTTTATTTTTTGTACTTTAGTTAGTTTATTTCATTGTAGTTATTTGTAGGAATTGTATTTAATTTATTTATTGATAGTGTAGTGTTAGGTTTAATTGTAGGTAATTGTAGGTATTTTATTTAATTAATTTATTGATAGTGTAGTGTTAGGTTTAATTGTAGGTAATTGTAGGTATTTTATTTAATTAATTTAATGATAGTATAGTGTTAGGTTTAATTGTAACTTAGGTTAGGATTTATTTGACAGGTAATTTTGTAATTATTTTAACTAGGTAACTATTAAATAGTTCTTAACTATTTAATAGCTATTGTACCTGGTTAAAATAATTACAAAGTTGCCTGTAAAATAAATATTAATCCTAAAATAGCTACAATGTAATTATAATTTATATTGTAGCTATATTAGGATTTATTTTACAGGTAAGTATTTAGCTTTAAATAGGAATAATTTATTTAATAAGAGTTAATTAATTTCGTTAGATAAAAATTATATTTAACTTAGGGGGTGTTAGTGTTAGGGTTAGACTTAGCTTTAGGGGTTAATACATTTATTATAGTAGCGGTGAGCTCCGGTCGGCAGATTAGGGGTTAATGTTTGAAGTTAGGTGTCGGCGATGTTAGGGAGGGCAGATTAGGGGTTAATACTATTTATTATAGGGTTAGTGAGGCGGATTAAGGGTTAATAACTTTATTATAGTAGCGCTCAGGTCCGCTCGGCAGATTAGGGGTTAATAAGTGTAGTTAGGTGGAGGCGACGTTGTGGGGGGCAGATTAGGGGTTAATAAATATAATATAGGGGTCAGCGATGTTAGGGGCAGCAGATTAGGGGTACATAAGGATAATGTAAGTAGCGGCGGTTTACGGAGCGGCAGATTAGGGGTTAAAAATAATATGCAGGGGTCAGCGATAGCGGGGGTGGCAGATTAGGGGTTAATAAGTGTAAGGTTAGGGGTGTTTAGACTCGGGGTACATGTTAGAGTGTTAGGTGCAGACGTAGGAAGTGTTTCCCCATAGCAAACAATGGGGCTGCGTTAAGAGCTGAACGCAGCTTTTTTGCAGGTGTTAGTTTTTTTTTCAGCTCAAACAGCCCCATTGTTTCCTTTGGGGGAATCGTGCACGAGCACGTTTTTGAGGCTGGCCGCGTCCGTAAGCAACTCTGGTATCGTTAAAAATGCTCTACGCTCCTTTTTTGGAGCCTAACGCAGCCTTTTTGTGGACTCTCAATACCAGAGTTATTTTTATGGTGCGGCCAGAAAAAAGCCGGCGTTAGCTACGCGGGTCGTTACCGACAAAACTCCAAATCTAGGCCAAAGAGATGAATTACAGGGGAATTGTAGGTAATGTTAAATCTGTAATAACTGTGTATCATAAAGGGCCAAAACCAATGAGTATCTCCTGCAAGGGCTGAGTTAGCTCTGTACAGTGCATAGTTAAAGGGATATTAAACTTAACAGTTTTCTTTTATGATTCAGATAAAAAATAAAATTTTAAACAGCATTCCAATTTACTTCTATTATCTCATTTGCTTAATTCTTTAGATATGCTTTTTTGAAGAAATATAAATGCACATGGGTGAGCCAATAATGCGAGGCATCTACAGTGGATATAAAAAGTCTACACACCCCTGTTAAAATGTCAGGTTTCTGTGATGTAAAAAAATGAGACAAAGATTAATCATTTCATAACTTTTTCCCCCTTTAATGTGACCTATAAACTGTACAACTCAATTGAAAAACAAACTGAAATCTTTTAGGTAAAGGGAAATAAAATTAAAAAACAAAAATAATATGGTTGCATAAGTGTGAACACCCTTAAACTAATACTTTATTGAAGCACATTTTGATTTTATTACAGCACTCAGTCTTTTTGGGTATGAGTTTTTCAGCATGGCAGATCTTGACTTGGCAAGATTTGCCCACTCTTCTTTGCAAAAACACTCTAAATCTGTCAGAATGCGAGGGCATCTCCTGTGCACAGCCCTCTTCAGATCACCCCACAGATTTTGAATTGGATTCAGGTCTGGGCTCTGGCTGGGCTATCCCAAAACTTTAATCTTCTTCTGGTGAAGCCATTCCTTTGTTGATTTGGATGTATGCTTTGGGTCGTTGTCATATTGAAAGATGAAGTTCCTCTTCATGTTCAGCTTCCTAGCAGAAGCCTGAAGGTTTTGTGCCATTATTGTCTGGTATTTGGAACTGTTCATTATTCCCTCTACCTTGACTAAGGCCCCAGTTCCAGTTGAAGAAAAACAGCCCCAAAGCATGATGCTGACACTACCATGCTTCACTGTGGGTATGGTGTTCTTTTGGTGATATGCAGCGTTGTTTTTGTGCCAAACATATCTTTTGGAATTATGGCCAAAAAGTTCAACTTTGGTTTCATCAGACCAGAACACCTTTTGCAAAGCGCTTTTGGGAAACTTCAGATGTGTTTTTGCAAAATTTAGCCAGGCTTGGATGTTTTTTTTTGTAAGAAAAGGCTTCCGTCTTGCCACTCTACCCCATAGCCCAGACATATGAAGAAAATGGGCGATTGTTGTCACATGTACCACACAGCCAGTACTTGCCAGATATTCCTGCAGCTCCTTTAATGTTGCTGTAGGCCTCTTGGCAGCCTCCCAGACCAGTTTTCTTCTCGTCTTTTCATCAATTTTGGAGGGACATCCAGTTCTTGGTAATGTCACTGTTGCACCATATTTTCTTTACTTGATGATGACTGTCTTCACTGTGTTCCATTTTATATCTAATGCCTTGGAAATTATTTTGTACCCTTCTCCTAACTAATACCTTTTAACAATGAGATCCCTCTGATGTTTTAGAAGCTCTCTGTGGACCATGGCTTTTGCTGTAGGATGTGACTAACAAAATGTCAGGAAAGACCTACTAGAACAGCTGAACTTTATTTGGGGTTAGTCAGAGGCACTTTAAATGATGACAGGTGTGTACTGACTCCTATTTAACCTGATTTTGAATGTGATTGCTTAATTCTGAACACAGCTACATCCCCAGCTATAAATGGGTGTTCACACTTATGCAACCATATTATTTTACTTTTTTATTTTTATTTCCCTTTACTTAAAAGATTTCAGTTTGTTTTTCAATTGAGTTGTACAGTTTATAGGTCACATTAAAGGTGGAAAAAGTTCTGAAATGTTTTATCTTTGTCTCATTTTTTTACACCACAGAAACCTGACATTTTAACAGGGGTGTGTAGACTTTTTATATCCACTGTATGTGCAGCCACCAATCAGCAGCTACTGAGCTTATTTAGATATGCTTTTTAATAGAGAATATCAAAATAATGGAGCAAATTAGATATTAGAAGTAAATTGGAAAGTTGTTGAAAATTGAATGTTCTTTCTAAATTATGAAATAATAAATTTGGGTTTCATGTTTCTTTAATGCTGCATGCAATTCACCTGCAATTCTCTTATTTTAGGTGAACTGAACACCTCATTAAAGGGATAGAAAGGTCAAAATTGAAGTGTGCATGGGTGTATTTAAATTTGAAATACAAGCATTTTTGCCATATACTTCTATTGGAAACAAATGCTTCTAGTAAAAGGTATTCATGTTTTCCTTTGGCATGCTGTGAGGGTCCATGCGCCAGTATTAAAACACCACAACTTCTCAGAGTCAGCAGTTGCTTCTATGACACAAATTATGTCTTCACAGAAACAATACACACCACCACCAGCTCTTTGAGCAGGAATGGTGTTTGAATACGGGGAATGGACCTTCACAGGATATGTGCATATGCTATTCAAAAATAGCTTTTGCTAGAAGCATTTTGCTAATGGAAGTATATTGTACAAATGCTTATATGCACTTATACGCATTTCATTTTTTACCTTTCTATCCCTTTAACTATGCACTGTGTAGGGCTAACTCTGCTTTTCTTGCAGGAGACACTCACTGGGTTTGGACCTTCATAATGCATAGTTAATGGAAGGAATTGAAATGTTTCAATTCACCTGCCATTCACCTCTTAATGAATAGACCCCTTAGTTGCAATATATTTAGCTAACATCTAAGGAAACCACATTACAAAACACTTAAAAAGCCATTTAGTACAGTAGAATTGTATAATCAAAAAGTTCTTAATAAAAAGATAATGCAATAGCACTTACTCTGAATCTTAAATGAGCAATTGATTTTTTTTTTAGCAAATATCAAATTGTCCTTTAATTTGTCTGCCCCCTGTATCATGTGACAGCCAATCACAGACTCATATACATATACACTGTGAACTCTTGCGCATGCTTAGTAGTAGCTAGTTCCTTATAAAGAGCTAGAGAATGAGTGGATTGCTATTTATCTCTTCTGCTCACGCGTTAACTCCACTAGAAGTAAGCTTTTTGCACTCGCGGGTAGCACCCGTATTACAAGTTGATAGGAATATCACAACCTCGTTAACGTATTTCCCTATAGACTTCATGGGAGCACAAAAAAAGTGAAAACACTAACACACAAGTGGCGCAAACCCAACTTTTCTCAAGTGCAATACCCCACATGAAATATTAATATTTCATATTCCAATGTTCTTCACGTAGTTGAATATGTTCTATTTATTCTAAAACACATATTTCTAAAAATCTGATGGATTTTTGGTTATAAACAGTATTTATATATATATATATATATATATATATATATATATATATATTATATATATATATATATATATATTATATATATATATATATATATATATTTAGACATTTACAGATATATATAGGAATATCTATTTAAAAATACTTCCCTATGTGAAGAACATTGGAATATGAAATATTTACAGTAAATACATAAACATTTTATTAAATGAATATTGCATAAATATGATTTTTCATGTTTTCATCTGGATGCAAAGGGCTCCAATGAACTTATATATATGTCTATTTTATAAGTGTATATATGTTGTTAAATACATATATACACATATAAATACATAAAAAGTACACACATATAAACATATAAATATATTTATACACATATTTAGACATGTTTATGTATCTATCACTATATTAAAGCCCTTTGCCTGCCTCTTCTAACACCTGACACATCATATATTTAAGCACTTATAACTTTATTGCAATTTTATATATGTTTATTAGATATTGTTATTATGACTGCAACTGTTCTTTTAAATGTATTTTAATGTGTTTTGTGCAGCTCTTTAGTCAAGTGTAACAGTTATCCAGAGCTCTGAAGTTGCGCTATCCCAACACATGTTTAATTCAATTGTGCTCAATCAAACGTGTTTACTTTCAACCTGTAATAAATCCTTTTTCATTTGTGTGCAACAGTTAGTGCACCACTCATAATCTATCCCAAAGTGTGCATAAAAAAGACTGTGTGCAATTTGATAATGGAAGTAAATTATAAAAGTCTATCAAAACTGTATGCTCTTTTGTAATCTTGAACTTTAGTGTCCCTTTAACATGTATTTCTACCACAGGATATTGGTCCACCTCACTCAAGTCTAAATTAAACTTTAATTATTCAGATTTAGGATGCAGTTTTTTAAAAAACTTTCCAATTCACTTCCATTATCAAAATGTGCAAAATCTTTTATATTTTTTGCAAGAATTCACAGAATATCCATATATTTATTTGTGATTGGCCAATTGCTGTCACATGATACAGCAGTAGTGGAAATAGACATAACTAAAATTTGTAAAAAATAAATAAATCTTCTACTAATTTGAAGTTCAGACTATGGGGCCTATCTATCAAGCTCCGAATGGAGCTTGATGCCCCGTGTTTCGGCGAGCCTGCATGCTCGCCAGAAACACCAGTTATGAAGCAGCGGTCACAAAGACCGCTGCTCCATAACCTGTCCGCCTGCTCTGAGCAGGCGGACAGACATCGCCGGAAATCAACCTGATCGAGTACGATCGGGTTGATTGACACCCCCCCTGCTGGCGGCCCGTTGGCCGCGAGTCTGCAGGGGGCGGCGTATTGCTCACCATATTCAGTAAGGTCTGGCGGACCTGATCCGCACTGTCAGATCAGGTCTGCCAGACTTTCTTAAATAGGGGCCTAAGAGGCCGATTTATCAAGTTCTGTATGGAGCTTGATGCCCCTGTTTTGAAGCAGCGGTCTAAAGGCTGCTGCTCCATAACTTGTCTGCTTGCTCTGAGGCCGCATACAGAAATCAACCCTGATCGAATACGATCAGGTTGATTGATACCCCCTGCTAGTGGGCAATTGGCCATGAATCTGCAGGGGTGGCATTGCACCAGCAGTTTACAAGAACTGCTTGTGCAATGATAAATGCTGACAGCGTATGCTGTCGGCATTTATCGATGTGCAGCGGACATGATACGCTACATCGTATCATGTCCGCTTGCACTATGATACATTTACCCCTAATGGGTCAATTAATTAAATGTCAGGCGGACATGAATCACTGTAGTGAATCATGTCCGCCTGACATCACTAAATGCCGACAGCATTTGCTTTCAGCATTTAACATTGCACAAGCATATCTTTTGAAATGGCTGTGCAATGCCGGCCCCTGCACATTCGTGGCCATCGGGGGTGGTGGACAAGTTTAAGAGCAGCTTCTTTACTACGTTTCCGGTGAGCCGGCAACTTTGGGCGTAGAAAGCAGCATTCGCTGCTTATTAAATCTACCCCTAAGTGCTATTGCATTGTCTTGTTACCATGCATTGTTGATTATGCAAATCTACTGTATTTACTGGTCCTTTAAGTATCCTGTAGAATTGCTTCTTGTAGACTAAAAGTTATATAAATTGGTATATATATATATATATATATATATATATATATATATTTATATATATATATATATATATATATATATATATATATATATATATATATATATATATATATATATATATATATATATATATATATATATATTAGGGTGTTTAATGTTTCCAAAGATGTCATTTTTCATATGACTTTGCTTACGCCCCGAGTCTCAGTGATGTAAAAGATATATATGCCAAATTTCAAGAAGATTGGATAATATTTAGGAGTTGCACACATTGATCACTTTTATCACAAACTAGTGAAATTTCTAACATTGAAGTGCTTTACACTAATGGTCTTCTCATGTTCTTCTTTTGTCTTTTGCAGGTAATTGAACTTTAAAATGGGAACCAAAAGAGGAATTTGGCTGCTAGAAAAGGTGCCTAGTGATGAGTTTTAGGAGCTCGGCTCCCTTCATAGGAACAAGTACTTTTAGTTTTTATTTACCATCACATGGAAATGAAAGAAATACTTTCGGATGCAGCTAAAGCTACCAGTACTAAACTACAGGAAGTGTGGAGGAAAGCAAATATCCCTGTTAAGACAGAGGAGAATATCTGTGCTGGTATACAGAAGCTGTACAAAGAATACCAAAATCTGGGTAAAGAGAAATCGAGAAACACGGATAAAGCAAATGTGAAACGGCAGATTTGGAAAGGTGATCAGCAAAATGTGATGGACATGAATAGCGTATCACAAGAAGATAAAGAATTTCTTAGGTCACAAAGAGAAGATCATATGAGTTTGTCAATGAGTGGAGTAGACAAGGTTTTCGCCTCGAAAATGAGAACTAAGTGTACAAAAGAAGAAAAAAACGATTTATATAAGAATATTCATTACATTCAGGATCCCAGGGGCACTGCATCAAGCAAGGTGGATGTCAAAGGCAATATATGCACTTAAAATTGTCCTCTTCACTAAACAGTTGAATATTCCTCAACGACAATTGGAAGGAATGAAACGCGTTGCACATTTTGTCAGCCTCATATATGTTCGCTTTTTTGGCATGAGGCAATTGTAAGTCGATGAGCTCCAAAGAATGATTTGGATATGCTACAGCTTCTGAGCACTTACCCAGATGCAGACGTCAAAAAATGTGCTCTCGCAGTTGCTAAGAGACACCTTTGGTATCTGTCAGAAACAAACGTAGGATTGGCTTTTTTAGACGACCGTATTACTCAGGCTGTAAAGGAAAATATGACTAAAAATTTAGAAACCAAACCTGCAAAGAAAAAGAAAGTGAAACGATTAGAGGGTAAAAACATGGTTTTTGAAGGAAAAGACCATTTCGTTACTAATAAAACAAAGACGTTCTTTGAATTGTTTGGGATCCACAATGTGACAGAATACTGCAGTGATTCTCTAAGAAGCCATGTGAACGCTCTTAAGGATGTCAATGATACCGCAGAAAGAGGAACTGCTCTGATAAAAAAGTATCACGAATCGGTCAGGGATGAACAACAAAAACAATTCTTGTTGAGGGTAGTCGAGCATCACAGAAAAGTCGTCACCAAGCAAACAAAACAAGGGATTGCATTGTTCAAAGTTGATTAATATAACGCATGTTTTGCCTATCATATTACCTATTAATCTTAGTGTATAGTTTTAATAGTATTTTAAGTTTGTGATTTCTAGTTTTCCCAATAAAAAGAATTAACATTAACAAATTGTATTTTTTACCTACTTTTACAAAACAGATCAAAGTGTGCAACCTCTAAATATTATCCAATCTTCTTGAAATTTAGCATATATATCTTTTACATCACTGAGACACGGGGCTCAATTATGGAATAATAAGTGGTTATGTCAAAGTTTGTAAACCTTATGCTTGAGAATAAAATACAAAGATATACAAATATTGTGATACATGCATTTTCAACTCTATTTTCTGGATTTTTTTATATATGTTCATGTAATGTTAATAGCAAAATGTAAGGATACATGTTTCATGTTTCTAATTAAAACAACATAAGTAAATATTGTACAGATTGTGAAATTGTGTCAGACCTTAAATGAGCTCCTTTAACCAAAAATATTTAAGTGCAAATTAAATCAATAAGTTCTTGTGTATTTGTGTAAGTATGCAAACTCTTAACAATGCAGTTTTGATTGTGTTTACATATGAGCAATTATCTGAAAATGCTGTACAAAGGTAATTTGCATTCACATGAAATCAGTTGAAGTGGTTCTGATTCTGATGATCCTACAAGGCCCTAACAGAAGAGCATAAAATATCTTCTCTTTGTGAGTTACAGAACAAGCAAGGGATAAAATAGAATGTTGAAGGTACATAATAAACTATACGAACACTGTGAAGACCTTCATTAAGAAAAAGAGTAATTATGGCACCCCAGGGTATTGTAAAGACCAATTTCTAAAGTTTTGCTGGGACAAATATGAAAAACCAAACCAACACTTGCTGGGGCTGCTCTCAGTGAAATCTATAAAAAAAAGGGGGTGCCCAGTGTGAGTTGTGAGATACCTCCCATAGAGAGTAAAGTAATGGAGCGTGTTATAGAAAGAGAAACTTTGCTGGGGAGACTGAAGTTAGCAGGAAGCAGGGGGCGTACTTTAAAAATAAAATCCTGCATCTAATACAAATCAGATTACTTTGCTGTCAGCGTATATTATCTCACAGTTGCCTCTATTTTCATAAGCAAGTTTTTTTTCTATTTTGGTTAATAAGCGTTTTGTATATTTTGACATCATTAAGATTGTGTCAAAATATACAAAACGTAACACTTTTAGTTTGCAAGAAAAATCTGCACGGTTAAGATATTTATAGAATATACCAGACCTGGTGAAGAAATTACAGCTACGCCCATGGAATGCTCCTGTTCAGCCCATTTGTAGAGTCATTTTCCAAAAAAAAAATAATATTTTCACTGGTTTTGTTGGGGTTTTTTTGCATGTGCAGTGAAAATGTATTACGATTTCTACTATGCACCTTTAAAAACAAATTTTATTTTTTGATAAAATACAATATTCTGTTACAATTTTTAATACAAATAAACAATACAGGGCCAGATTACAAGTGGAGCGCTAACTGCGCTAGTAGTACAGCTTTTTGCATTTGTCGGGTTACACTGGTATTATGAGTTGAAAGTATATTGTTTTGACTCACGTGCTAACCTGAAAAGCGCAAAAAGCTGAACTTAGAATATTGTGACTGCATTCATCTATTTATTTATAGAAGTCAAAAGAAAAAAAAAAAGTAAAAAACCTAACATCCAACTTGCACGAAAAACGAATTGCATATTCTCAATGTGCACTAATCTGACATGAAAATATGAATATTTCACATTCCAATGTTCTTTACATACAAGCATATTCTCTATTTATTTATGTTCTATTTATTTATTATTTATTGGTAAAATATATATCTATACCTACATACATAGATTATTATATATAGGTATAGATATACACAGACATATATAGGAATATCTATTTAAAAATACATACAACATATTCTGCAATGTACAGAACATTGTAATGTGAAATATTTACAGTAAATACACATTATAACACTTTATTAAATATGAATATTGCATAAATATGCTTTTACATGTCTTCATCTACTTAATTTCAAAGGACTCCAATGCACACATATATATATATATGTCTATACATGTGCACATATGTATTTTTGTGTTTATATGTGTATATATGTCTGTAAATACATATATACACATATAACTACATAAATATATATATATATATTATATATATATATATATATATATATATATCTTATAGAATCAAACAAGCCCAGAGAGCTTTATAGTATCGGGCTCAGTGTGAGGAAAAAAAATCATTGTATACACTAGACAAAGACCAATGTCAGCATTAAAGGAAAATTTAAATCAAGGGCCATGAAAGTCATCATTAAATTCAAATGATTTAGATAGTGACTGCATTTCAAAACACTTAAAAACTTTTTAATTTAATTCTATTATACAATGTACTTTGTTCCCTTTGTTCTAAGCATACCTAGATAGTATCAGGAGCAGCTATGCACTACTGGCAGATTGCTGATAATTGGTGGCTATGCACATATGCTTTATGTCATTGGTTCACCTGTGTTCAGATTACAGTAGTGATTTGCTGCTCAGTGCCAGATTGGACTTTTCCTGGTGAGTCAGTGGGCCGCCGTTGCCATAGGACCAAATCCTTTGGTCAGCAAGGTCACAGAGCAATGCACATTTCTTCAAGGCTTCTACGCTATTGACGAGGGTGTGGGGGAATGTGGCAGCATAAAAGTGGCCCTGAGCCAGGTAGGGTGGGTAAAATGGGTTGGGGGGGTTGGGGCCAGGGGTGGAGGTGGGGCCGGGGGGTTTGCTGGGGCCAGTCTGCTAACATTTCCAGGGCTGGTCTGATTTCCCAGTCCGGACCTGTTGCTGCTCTGAAGCTGACTTAACTTTACAGAAGTTAAATAAATAGTTGCAACAACAGGGCAGTAATACAATTTTTACAAGCTGAAAAAAAAAATCATATTTACCTCTTTTTTTCACAGTATCCTTTGTTGAAACTTGACTTGTTTCCAAAAGAGCATACTGAGGTAGGATCAGGAATGTGCACATGTTGGGCACTACATGACAACAGTGTTTGCAACAAACTTATATATATTTATAGCTATTAGTATTATCATTTTTATCTTTTATTCATAGAGTGCCAAAAAAAAAATGTCCACTTTATACATAGGAATTTTACAAATATAGGCCTCGATCACATATGCAGCGTCGCCCGCAAAAGCCGGCAACGCCAAATTTTGCACGATTTTGGTATTACATATATGGCGTAGCATACAAGTTACTGCCATATATTTCACCTGTCAATCGCAATTTTTACTCCCATAGGCTAACATGGGACCCCGTCGTATATCAGTATCCAATATCCAGCGCAAGGCCTTACGTGGCGAAAATGGAGAAATCTTACTCCATTTTCACCTCGCCATAAAATGCAGCCGTAGCAGGCCTTGCGCTGAGTATGAGAGCACCATAACTCCATAAAATGCCTGCAAAAATAAACTAACACCTAACGTATAAGCAATGTCTATCTACCTGTCAACCGCAATCCCCCACCGCAATAACTAATAAACTCTATTAACCCCTAAACTGCCATAGCCCACACCACAAGTAATAACTAAATTATCAACCCCTAAACCGCCATAGCCCACACCACAATTAACCTATTCTAGTATTAACCCATAAACCGCCATAGCCCACATAGGCTATTAAATGTATTAACCCCTAATCTGCTGCCGCCAACGTCGCCGCCACTATAATAAAGTTATTAACCCCTAAACCTAAGTCTAACCCTAACACTCCCCTAACTTAAATATTATTTAACCCCTTAGTGACCAGAGCACTTTTCCATTTTCTGTCCGTTTGGGACCAAGGCTATTTTTACATTTTTGCGGTGTTTGTGTTTAGCTGTAATTTTCTTCTTACTCATTTACTGTACCCACACATATTATATACCGTTTTTCTCGCCATTAAATGGACTTTCTAAAGATACCATTATTTTCATCATATCTTATAATTTACTATAAAAAAAATGATAAAATATGAGGAAAAATGGAAAAAAACACACTTTTTCTAACTTTGACCCCCAAAATCTGTTACATATCTAAAACCACCAAAAAACACCCATGCTAAATAGTTTCTAAATTTTGTCCTGAGTTTAGAAATACCCAATGTTTACATGTTCTTTGCTTTTTTTGCAAGTTATAGGGCCATAAATACAAGTAGCACTTTGCTATTTCCAAACCATTTTTTTCCAAAATTAGCGCTAGTCACATTAGAACACTGATATCTTTCAGGAATACCTGAATATCCCTTGACATTTATATATTTTTTTTTAGTAGACATCCCAAAGTATTGATCTAGGCCAATTTTGGTATATTTCATGCCACCATTTCACCGCCAAATGCGATCAAATACAAAAAATTGTTCACTTTTTCACAAATTTTTTCACAAACTTTAGGTTTCTCACTGAAATTATTTACAAACAACTTGTGCAATTATGGCATAAATGGTTGTAAATTCTTCTCTGGGATCCCCTTTGTTCAGAAATAGCACACATATATGGCTTTGGCGTTGCTTTTTGGTAATTAGAAGGCCGCTAAATGCCACTGCGCACCACAAGTGTATCATGCCCAGCAGTTAAGGGGTTAATTAGGGAGCTTTTAGGGAGCTTGTAGGGTTAATTTTAGCTTTAGTGTAGTGTAGTAGACAACCCCAAGTATTGATCTAGGCACATTTTGGTATATTTCATTCCACCATTTCACCGCCAAATGCGATCAAATTAAAAAAAACGTAAAATTTTTCACAATTTTAGGTTTCTCACTGAAATCATTTACAAACAGCTTGTACAATTATGGCACAAATGGTTGTAAATGCTTGTCTGGGATCCCCTTTGTTCAGAAATAGCAGACATATATGACTTTGGCGTTGCTTTCTGGTAATTAGAAGGCCACTAAATCCTGTTGCGCCTCACACGTGTATTATGGCTAGCAGTGAAAGGGTTAATTAGGGAGTTTGTAGTGAGCTTGCAGGGTTAATTTTAGCTTTAGTGTAGAGATCAGCCTCCCATCTGACACATCCCACCCCCTGATCCCTCCCAAACAGCTCCCTTCCCTCCCCCACCCCACAATTGTCCCCGCCATCTTAAGTACTGGCAGAAAGTCTGCCAGTACTAAAATAAAAGGGTTTTAAAAAAAAAATGAATTTTTTTTTTAGCATATTTACATATGCTACTGTGTAGGATCCCCCCCTTAGCCCCCAACCTCCCTGATCCCCCCCAAAACTGCTCTCTAACCCTCCCCTCTGCCTTATTGGGGGCCATCTTGGGTACTGGCAGCTGTCTGCCAGTACCCAGTTTACAATAAAAAGTGTTTTTTTTTCTCTTTGTTTTTTTTTTTCTGTAGTGTAGCTTCCCCCCCCCCCCCCACCCACAGACAAACCCCCACCACTTTGCTGATTATTTTATTTTTCGATTTACTTAATCTTTTTTATTTGCACATTTTCTGCAGTGTAGCGGTTCCCACCCGCTCCCTCCCCGTGCACGCGCCCGCCCCCACCCTCCCGTGCACGCGCGCGCGCCCGTGCGCGCCCCCAGCCACCCCCGCCCACGATCCCGCCCCCCTTCACTTCCACAGGGCCATCGATGGCCGCCACCCGCCTCCCGGTCCGGCTCCCACCCACCAACTCAGGTAGCCACCGATCTCCGGTGCAGAGAGGGCCACAGAGTGGCTCTCTCTGCACCGGATTACTTAAAAAGGTTATTGCAGGATGCCTCCATATCGAGGCATCACTGCAATAACCGGAAAGCAGCTGGAAGCGAGCAGGATCGCTTCCAGCTGCTTTCCACACTGAGGACGTGCAGGGTACGTTCTCAGGCATTAACTGCCTTTTTTCTGAGGACGTACCCTGCACGTCCTCAGTCGTTAAGGGGTTAAATAAATCTAAATAAATATTACTATTATTAACTAAATTATTCCTATTTAAAACTAAATACTTACCTATAAAATAAACCCTAAGATAGCTACAATATAATTATTACTTACATTTTAGCTATTTTAGATTTATTTTTATTTTGCAGGCAACTTTGTATTTATTTTAACTAGGTACAATAGCTATTAAATAGTTAATAACTATTTAATAGTTACCTACACTATCATAAAATTAATTAAATTAATTAACTACAATTAGCTAAAATTAAATACAATTAAATAATATAAACTATAGTACAAAAAAAAAAAACACTAAATTACAGAAAACAAAAAAAATTACAAGAATTTTAAACTAATTACACCTAATCTAAGCCCCCTAATAAAATAAAAAAGCCCCCCAAAATAAAAAAAATCAGCCAATCTGAATTCAAAGAACGCCATCTTGGATGATGTTATTTAAAGGAACCTTCATTCGTTGTTAGTCCATCGACCAGGAAGGATGCTCCGCGTCGGATGTCTTCAAGTTGGAGCCGCTCCTCGTCGGATGGAAGAAGATAGAAGATGCCGCTTGGATGAAGACTTCTGCACGGATGGAGGACCTTTTGTGCCCGGATCGGATGAAGACTTCTGCACGGATGGAGGACCACTTGTGCTCGGATCGGATGAAGACTTCTGCCCGGCTGGGTGAAGACGGCTCAAGGTAGGGTGATCTTCAATGGGGTAGTGTTAGTTTTTTTTAAGGGGGGATTGGGTGGGTTTTAGAGTAAGGTTGGATGTGGGTAGTGGGTTTTAATGTTGGGGGGGATTGTATTTCTTTTTTTACAGGTAAAAGAGCTGATTACTTTTGGGCAATGCCCCGCAAAAAGCCCTTTTAAGGGCTATTTGTAATTTAGTATAGGGTAGGGAATTTTATTATTTTGGGGGGCTTTTTTATTTTATTAGGGGGCTTAGATTAGGTGTAATTAGTTTAAACTTCTTGTAATTTTTTTATTTTCTGTAATTTAGTGTTTGTTTGTTTTTGTACTATAGTTTATTTTATTTAATTGTATTTAATTTTAGCTAATTGTAGTTAATTAATTTAATTAATTTAATGATAGTGTAGTGTTAGGTGTAATTGTAACTTAGATTAGGTTTTATTTTACAGGTAAATTTGTAATTATTTTAACTAGGTAGCTATTAAATAGTTATTAAATATTTAATAGCTATTGTACCTAGTTAAAATAAATACAAAATTGCCTGTAAAATAAAAATAAATCCTAAAATAGCTACAATGTAATTATTAATTATATTGTAGCTATCTTATGGTTTATTTTATAGGTAAGTATTTAGTTTTAAATAGGAATAATTTAGTTAATAATAGTAATATTATTTAGAATTATTTAAATAATATTTAAGTTGGGGGGGTGTTAGGGTTAGGGTTAGACTTAGGTTTAGGGGTTAATAACTTTATTATAGTGGTGGCGACGTTGGCGGCGGCAGATTAGGGGTTAATACATTTAATAGCCAATGTGGGCTATGGCAGTTTAGGGGTTAATAATTAGGCTTATTGCGTTGTGGGGGGTTGTCGGTCTAGGGGTTAATACATTTATTATTAGTAATGAGAGGGGGGATTGCGGATATAGGGGTTTTATGTGTCGGGCTATTTTTGGGAGGCAGGTTAGACTGTTACGGGAGATTTAATATTATATTTACTTTTCTTAGGCGCCGGCAGTTTCTAAAGTGCCGTAAGTCACTAGCGACTCCAGAAATTTGTATTTACGCTCATTTCTGGACATCGCTAGTTTATCAGATTTACAGCACTTTAGGAACTGCCGGTGGGGTATATGTAATACCACAATGTGCTAGGTGAAATTACGGGCGGTGCAGGTTCGAAACCTGCGCCGTATATCGGATCGCGTCCATAGTATTAAAGTCAAATTTAAGCAAAACATGAATAAAGAAAAGGAGTGTTCTACCCTTTAGCATATTCATTTAGCTCAATATTTTTACAAAATGCACCACCGAAAGAGGCTCTGAAAACATACAATGAAAAGGTGAGAATTTAAAATATGGAAAGCAGAATAAAAGTAAAATGTCTAATGAACAATTAAATTTGATATATGAAAAAGGGGGTTAGGTACAGAAGAACTTCAATTTGTGAAATTGAAGAGCAAGTGTAGACATGAATAATGCTGTTTGAGGAATACCAGGATATAACACATTTTGTATTTATTGCAGTAACAAGCACATTCCCTCCACTATTAAGTACATAAATGAGAAATATACATTATTATTATAATAAACAATGTAAAAGCAGCTTTGACGTTATCAGTGACATATGTTGCAGAAGTAAATTAATTGGTTTCTACATATCATGCAAATCTCTGCGGTTAGCTTTGTGAGTCACATGACCAAAATAATTCACCCTTCATAAGGTGTTTCTAAATGCTACATATATTTATGTTCACACGCTACATGAGTATTTTGTAATACCACAGTAAGACAGTATTCATGACATGAAATAGCATACAATCGCCTGACTACCTCTGCAGGTAATAATACACACAATATTGAAAGACAAATGTTCCTAGGCATGCACTTCATGTAATGTGTTTATTATTTCACCAGGAAAAGTACCTATACTACTGTTTTATAACCCCTAGATTTACAATGTTATCATTTACGTACAATAAATACTATGCCCCTTTTTTAATACAAATACTTAAGTAAGTAGTAAGTTCTTTTAACATGGGATGGAATTTTTGGGTTTTAGAATTGGTATATAAATTATTGACATCAATATGTAATTATTAAGGTTAGTGCTTAATTCTAAGAATTTCATGCGACTCATGTGTTTGTAAAACCTTGACAAAATCCCATCAAAGTGCTGTCATCATAAGATTAACGCTTTTACTCTCGGCTTTTCTTATGAATTTTTGTTACCCAGCTGTGATCTCTTTACTTCTGCTTTAGAGGGCACCTTTTCATAATGTTGGAGATGTCACAAACAGAGAATCCAAATGACTACTAAGGAAAAAATATCTAATACAGTTTCTTACATTAAATGACAATAATTATTTAACCATTCTGTCAGATGCTGCAATATACAAGGGAAATCAGGACATTGTATAGTTAGCAGTGCATGGTATTCTTGGTGCAATGGACCAAATGTACTAGATATGATTTTTGAACTGAAGAGGATATCCAGAGTGTCATTATTGCTTTTGCCTTCTCAGCATTCCCAGAGGCCGTCACACATCATTTGATTTTGCTCTAATAAAGATGGGCATCTTTAAAAAAAAGGTAGCGAGCAATACGGCTGTGACAAAATTAAAAAAAAAAAAAGACTTTTAAAGCAATTGTAATATCAAGAACATATATACAGATATACAGTATATCAAACACAATTGTGATCTGCATGTTAATGAAATATTTTTGCAGTTATTAGCAAAGCCCAATAGCTTTTATTGATCACCATTATTATTACTGTAGTCTTGGTTAGATTAGCTTTCATCAATAAAAATCACACAATAATTATACTTAGCAATCAATATTGACTAATTTATTCAATCCATTTCAAAGATGATACTGAAACAACATTTTTTTGTGTATATGATTGCCATTACAACTATGAAATATATATATATCAGCAACATTGAAAGAAGCACTCACTGGTCTTCAGATAACAGTTCAAATGAAATTTATTACTAATAAATTTAATTTGAACTGTTATCTGAAGACCAGTGAGTGCTTCTTTCAATGTTGCTGATGAATTTTCCTACAGAGCACCCTGGCAGTTGATGGTAGCTGGTGAGAGTGCATATACCCCTTCTTTCCTTTTGGCTGTATATATATATATATATAGAGAGAGAGAGAGAGAGAGAGAGAGAGAGAGAGAGAGAGAGAGAGAGAGAGAGAGAGAGAGAGAGAGAGAGAGAGAGAGAGAGAGAGAGAGAGAGAGAGAGTTATCCGGTTTGGTTTGCACTCTTCCAATCAATACTCTGTTGTAGTCAGCAATTTTCATAATTCACAAATGACTCCAACATATGCTCAAAATTCCAGCAAACATATTTTTTGTTGGAGTCATTTGTGAATTATATATATATATATATATATATATATATATATATATATATATATATATATATATATATATATATATATATATATATATATATATATATATATATATAAAATCAAATACAGACCAGCACTCTCCAAAAATCATGCATATGTGTGTGTGAGAATTTCTATGTGTATATATAAATACTTTTTTAGAGAGAGAGACAAATAGATAGACAGATAGAGAGGCAGATAGAGAGAGAGGAATAGATAGACAGATAGAGAGACAGAGAGACAAATAGATAGACAGATAGAGAGACAGATAGACAGATAGAGAGACAGAGAGACAGATAGACAGACTGCTAGACAGACAGACAGATAGACAGATAGATAGACAGATATATAGACAGACATATATATATATATATATATAGACTGGATTGAAGCTAAGCACTCACTGGACTCTGGCCAACGTGGTTTAACAAAAATAATTTATTTGTGCTGTGATGTTTCGGGACTAAGCACTGTCCCTTCCTCTTAGTCCCGAAGTACATATATTTATGCAATTTTCATTTTGAATAAAGGTTTAAACTACGTATTTACTATAAATATTTCACATTCCAATGTTCTGTTCTGCACATAGCAGAATATGTTCTAAGCATTGTAAATAGATATCCCTGTGTATATATCTGTATATCTGTATCTATACCTATGTATAATCATCTATATTTATAGGTATAAATATATATTTTACCAAAACAACATCAGATATATGTAGAAATATTTATTTTTGAATAAATAGAACATATTCTGTTATGTGAAGAACATTAGAATGTCATATTTTCATGTCGTGTTAGTGCACATGAGAATATGGAATCAGGTTTGCACGTGAGTAGGATGTTAGGTTTTTCCACTTTTTTGCTCCATTGACTTCTATGGGGGAATATATGAACACGCACTTTAATGCTCGTGGGATATTCCTCTATCAAACCAAACTTGGCCAGTAGTCTTCTTATCCCGGAGTCAAGTGAAGTGATAGGAAATATCCCAGAGCAGAGAAAGTTTGTAAAATGAGGTCATCAGTACTCACAGTAGGCAAGGCAGTCTTTAGTGGCAATAGGAAGGAAATCCCGCAGTATAGCAGTTCAGGGGTAAACCAATAGAAGAACCAGGAACAGACAGGTATCAGCAACAAAGGAAAATCCAACAGTATAATAGTTCAGGGGTAAACCAATAGAATGGTCAGACAAGCAGGGTTCAGCAACGGTATCTCAATCCAGCAGATTAGGGGTTAATCAATAGAGTGGTCAGACAAGCAAAGTTCAGCAACAGTATATCAATCCAGCAGTTTAGGGGTTAACAGGCAGAGTGGTCAGACAAGCAGAGATCAGCAACAGTATATCAATCCAGCAGTTTAGGGGTTAAGCAGGCAGAGCGGTCAGACAAGCAGAGTTCAGCAACAGTATATCAATCCAGCATACAGTAAAAATAACAATAACACCCAAGAGCACACTAAGTAACACCTATACTTGGGCAGAGGCAGTTAGAAAAAGAGAGACTTACATAGGCACCACAGCTCCAGATCCGGCATCAGAAAGGAGGAGACGTGCAACGATTATGCTCAGAGGAACCGCTGCATCCCTGGCCACAGCCAGAGTGGCCCTAGCAACAGCCAGAGCGATGCGGCGAGTGGCATGCAGCGAGCGGCGAGCAGCGTGACACGCACAAAATATTCTAAGTTAGACTTTTTGTATTTGTCAGGTTAGCGCGCAAGCGAAAACGGTTTACTTTCAACTCATAATAAGAGCGTAACCCGACAAGCGCAAAAAGCTTACTGTTAGCGCAGTTAACACCCTAGCAGGAGGGTTAAATAGCGCTCCAGTTGTAATCTGGCCCATTATATATATATATATATATATATATATATATGTGTGTGTGTGTGCGTTGCAAAACATTACTATTGCAAGGTTTGCAATATTGTGCACCTCGAAGAGTCTTAGTAACCTTTGAATGACAGAAAGTTAAGGATGCTGCATGGCAATTCTTGCAGTCCTTTCTGACAGCCACACATTTAACGTAAAACATATGCAGGTGTCACTTACAGTATCACCAAAGTGAGAGAGAAGATATTATGAAGGACACATTTCAAATGCAATTTTTATTGCATCAGGTATGCTGTGCCATTTTGACTGGTTACTATATCTGGTTACACAAAACTAGAACCATGCTACAGAGACAAACTGGTAACTCTGGAATAATAAATAAAGGAGTATTCATTCCTAGCCATTATACTATTAATGAAGAGACTGATGTTGTATCAAAGATGTGAGATAAAATGGAAATGTATCCCTTACCATCAAAACTCTGCAGCTGATTTCCTTTCAAATAAGTATGGTTAAAGCTATAAGATTCACTAAGGCCCAGATATTCAAGGATTCTCCAGCTTGGAGATAAATTGCAGTTTAGACTTCACTGGGGTGGAACTCAAATTTTGAATATTCAAAAGTAAAATGGCGGAACTCTCCAGCACTGCAAGATCTCTCTCATTTCTATATATGAAGGAGTGAGAAGCGCAGTGCAATAGAGCACTGCATAATATGAGAGTTTTGTTACATTTACACTTTGTGCTTTGTATTTTAGATTTCTTTACACTTTAGATTGGATCCTTTCAGTATTATAACATCAAAGCTTTGCACTTTCTCATTTATATTTTAATACATTTTTATTTAACTCTAGCAGTGATTTTAGTCTAGCAGTAATTCTTAGTTAATTTAACAAATTAGAATCATACTTTGTAAATTTCAGTAAGGATTTTACAAATTGCATTGCACATTGAATTTGCTGCATTGCAAACTAAAACTGACAGCTTCAGAAAGTGGGAGGAACAGGCAGTACCCTGGACTGAACAGAGGAGTTCCCAAGGTATGTCTAAAACTCTCTCACAAGACTTGTTATATTTTGTAAGTATTTTAAACATGCTGGTCTAACTTATTTTAATGAACAGAAAAGTAATATATACTAAAAATAGACAATAGCAAGTTAAATTGTAGTAAAAACCTTTCAGTTTAATTTGTAATTTATACAAACTGAGCCTTTATATCTGCCCCAGGGTTCTCCCATTACCTTCTCTCTCCTATGTGAAATTTCCCAGAGAGCTTCATTACTTTCTATCACCTAGATTACGAGTTTTGTGTTCATGTTTTCAGCGTTAAAACAGCACTGCAGCCATTATAAGTCTTGTCGGTATAGCTGTACCACAAGCCTTTAAGCCTGTAACGCAACATCAGTCCCGCACTCTTAAAAATTAAGGCCTAGATTTGGAGTTTGGCGGTAGCCGTGAAAACCAGCGTTAGAGGCTCCTAACGCTGGTTTTAGGCTACCTCCGGTATTTGGAGTCACTCAAAAAAGGGTCTAACGCTCACTTTTCAGCCGCGACTTTTCCATACCGCAGATCCCCTTACGTCAATTGCGTATCCTATCTTTTCAATGGGATTTTTCTAACTCCGGTATTTAGAGTCGTGACTGAAGTGAGCGTTAAAAATCTAACGACAAAACTCCAGCCGCAGAAAAAAGTCAGTAGTTAAGAGCTTTCTGGGCTAACGCCGGTTCATAAAGCTCTTAACTACTGTACTCTAAAGTACACTAACACCCATAAACTACCTATGTACCCCTAAACCGAGGTCCCCCCACATCGCCGCCACTCTATTAAAATTTTTTAACCCCTAATCTGCCGACCACCACCTACGTTATACTTATGTACCCCTAATCTGCTGCCCCTAACACCGCCGACCCCTATATTATATTTATTAACCCCTAACCTGCCCTCCACAACGTCCCAGCCAGCTACCTACAATAATTAACCCTTAATCTGCTGACCGCAAAGAGCCGCCACCTACATTATAGCTATGTACCCCTAATCTGCTGCCCCTAACACCGCCGACCCCTATATTATATTTATTAACCCCTAATCTGCCCCCCTCAACGTCGCCTCCAATAAAATAGTATTAACCCCTAATCTGCCCTCCCTAACATCGCCGACACCTTACTTCAATTATTAACCCCTAATCTGCCGACTGGAGCTCACCGCTATTCTAATAAATGTATTAACCCCTAAAGCTAAGTCTAACCCTAACACTAAATTAAATATAATTTTAATCTAACGAAATTAATTAACTCTTATTAAATAAATTATTCCTATTTAAAGATAAATACTTACCTGTAAAATAAACCCTAATATAGCTACAATATAAATTATAATTATATTATAGCTATTTTAGGATTTATATTTATTTTACAGGTAACTTTGTAATTATTTTAACCAGGTACAATAGCTATTAAATAGTTAAGAACTATTTAATAGCTAAAATAGTTAAAATAATTACAAATATACCTGTAAAATAAATCCTAACCTAAGTTACAATTAAACCTAACACTACACTATCAATAAATTAATTAAATAAAATACCTATAATTATCTACAATTAAACCTAACACTACACTATCAATAAATAAATTAAATACAATTAAATACAATTCCTACAAATAAATACAATGAAATAAACTAACTAAAGTACAAAAAATAAAAAAGAACTAAGTTACGAAAAATAAAAAAATATTTACAAACATAAGGAAAATCTTACAACAATTTTAAACTAATTACACCTACTCTAAGCCCCCTAATAAAATAACAAAGCCCCCCAAAATAAAAAATGCCCTACCCTATTCTAAATTACTAAAGTTCAAAGCTCTTTTACCTTACCAGCCCTGAACAGGGCCCTTTGCGGGGCATACCCCAAGAAGTTCAGCTCTTTTGCCTGTAAAAAAAAACATACAATAACCCCCCAACATTACAACCCACCACCCACATACCCCTAATCTAACCCAAACTCCCCTTAAATAAACCTAACACTAAGCCCCTGAAGATCATCCTACCTTGTCTTCACCATACCAGGTTCACCGATCCGTTCTGGCTCCAAAATCTTCATCCAACCCAAGAGGGGGCTGGCGATCCATCATCCGGCGGCTGAAGAGGTCCAGAAGAGGCTCCAAAGTCTTCATCCTATCCGGGAAGAAGAGTAGGTCCGGACCGGCAACCATCATCTTCCAAGTGGCATCTTCTATCTTCATCAGATGAGGACCGGCTCCATCCTGAAGACCTCCACCGCGGACCCATCTTCATCCGGCGACGTCCAACTGAAGAATGACGGTTCCTTTAAGGGACGTCATCCAAGATGGCGTCCCTCGAATTCCGATTGGCTGATAGGATTCTATCAGCCAATCGGAATTAAGGTAGGAATATTCTGATTGGCTGATGGAATCAGCCAATCAGAATCAAGATCAATCCGATTGGCTGATCCAATCAGCCAATCAGATTAAGCTTGCATTATATTGGCTGATCGGAACAGCCAATAGAATGCAAGCTCAATCTGATTGGCTGATTGGATCAGCCAATCGGATTAGGGGGCTTAGAGTAGGTGTAATTAGTTTAAAATTGTTGTAAGATTTTCCTTATGTTTGTAAATATTTTTTTATTTTTTGTAACTTAGTTCTTTTTTATTTGTTGTACTTTAGTTTATTTCATTGTAGTTATTTGTAGATATTGTATTTAATTAATGTATTGATAGTGTAGTGTTAGGTTTAATTGTAGGTAATTGTAGATATTTTATTTAATTAATTTAATGATAGTGTAGTGTTAGGTTTAATTGTAACTTAGGTTAGGATTTATTTTACAGGTAATTTTATTATTATTTTAACTAGGTAACTATTAAATAGTTCTTAACTATTTAATAGCTATTGTACCTGGTTAAAATAATTACAAAGTTACCTGTAAAATAAATATTAATCCTAAAATAGCTATAATATAATTATAATTTATAGTGTAGCTATATTAGGATTTATTTTACAGGTAAGTATTTAGCTTTAAATAGGAATAATTTATTTAATAAGAGATAATTAATTTCGTTAGATGTAAATTATATTTAACTTAGGGGGGTGTTATTGTTAGGGTTAGACTTAGCTTTAGGGGTTAATACATTTATTAGAATAGCGGTGAGCTCCAGTCGGCAGATTAGGGGTTAATAATTGAAGTTAGGTGTCGGCGATGTTAGGGAGGGCAGATTAGGGGTTAATACTATTTATTATAGGGTTAGTGAGGCGGATTAGGGGTTAATAACTTTATTATAGTAGCGCACAGGTCCGCTCGGCAGATTAGGGGTTAATAAGTGTAGGCAGGTGGAGGCGACGTTGTGGGGGGCAGATTAGGGGTTAATAAATATAATATAGGGGTCGGCGGTGTTAAGGGCAGCAGATTAGGGGTACATAGGGATAATGTAAGTAGCGGCGGTTTACGGAGCGGCAGATTAGGGGTTAAAAATAATATACAGGGGTCAGCGATAGCGGGGGCGGCAGAATAGGGGTTAATAAGTGTAAGGTTAGGGGTGTTTAGACTCGGGGTTCATGTTAGGGTGTTAGGTGCAGACGTAGGAAGTGTTTCCCCATAGGAAACAATGGGGCTGCGTTAGGAGCTGAACGCGGCTTTTTTGCAGGTGTTAGGTTTTTTTTCAGCTCAAACAGCCCCATTGTTTTCTATGGGGGAATCGTGCACGAGCACGTTTTTGAGGCTGGCCGCGTCCGTAAGCAACTCTGGTATCGAGAGTTGCAGTGGCGTTAAATATGCTCTACGCTCCTTTTTTGGAGCCTAGCGCAGCCTTTCTGTGGACTCTCAATACCAGAGTTATTTTTATGGTGCGGCCAGAAAAAAGCCAGCGTTAGCTACGCGGGTCCTTACCGACAAAACTCTAAATCTAGCCGTAAGTTTTTTCATGGGATTTCCATAGCGCTGCCATTATGAGTTTGCAGTGAGGCTAAAAAGCTTGCGTTGCAGCCCATACCGACAAGATTTGTTTCACAATCTAAAAGCAGTAGTTATAAGTTTTACGCTACAAAACTGTAACATAAAACTCATAACTAAAGTTTTACAAAGTGCACCCATAAACTACCTATTAACCCTAAACCGCCGCCCTCCCGCATCGCAAATGCTATTTAAATATTAACCCCTAATCTGCCATCCTCCCACATTGCCCCCACTGTACTAAAGTTATTAAGCCTTGCAACGCCGCCACTGTAATAAACCTATTAACCCCTAAACTGCAAGCCCCCCACAACAAAATATACTAAAATAAAATATTAACCACTAAACTGAAAGCATTGCAATAAACTAAATGAAACTAGTAACCCCTAAACCTAACGCCCCCTAACTTTATATTAAAATTAACATTTTCCCTATCTTAAATTAAATTAAATTAAAACTTACCTGTCAAATTAAAAGAACTAAGTTTAAACTAACAATTAAACTAATATAATTATTAAACTAAAATTATACTAACTACCAATTAAATAAACTATATTACACATTGAAAAAATCCTAACACTACTATAAAAATTACAAAGTATCTACTTACAAAAATAAAAAATACTAAATTACAAAAAATATTAAACACTAAATTACGAAAAATAACAAACGAAATTATCCAAAATAAAAAAAGAATTACACCTACTCTAATAGCCCTATAAAAATAAAAAAGCCCACCCAAAATAAAAAAAACCCTAGCCTACAATAAACTACCAATAGCCCTTAAAAGGGCCTCTTGTGGGGTATTGCCCCAAAGATATCAGCTCTTTTCCCTGAAAAAAATACAAAGACCCCCCAACAGTAAAACCCACCACCCAATCAACCCCCCAAAATCAAAAACCTAAGTCTAAAAAAAACATATCTACCCATTGCCCTGAAAGGCGCATTTGTATGGGCATTGCCCTTAAAATTGCATTTAGCTGCCCAAACCCTAATCTTAAAAAAAACACCCAAAAACCCTTAAAAAAAACCCTAACACTAACCCCCAACGATCCACTTACAGTTTTTGAAGTCCCGCTTGAACGATCTTCATGTAGGTGGCGAGAAGTGATCATCCAATAGAATGAGAGCTGCTTAAATCCTATTGGCTGATTTGAACAGCCAATAGGATTTTAGCAGATCTAATTCCTATTGGAAGAGGATGCTCCGCGCCGGATGTCTTCAGGATGGACCCGCTCTGCGCCGAAGGGATCAAGATAGAAGATACTGCCTGGATGAAGATAGAAGAGGCCGCTTGGATGAAGACTTCTTGCCACCTGGATGAGGACTTCGCCGTCTGGATGAAGATAGAAGAGGCAGTCTGGATGAAGACTTCTCGCCGTCTGGATGAAGATCATTCAAGCGGGACTTCAAAAACTGTAAGTGGATCGTTGGGGGTTAGTGTTAGGTTTTTTTAAGGGTTTTTTATGTGGGGTTTTTTTTTAGATTAGAGTTTGGGCAGCAAAAGAGCTTAATGCCCTTTTAAGGGCAATGCCCATACAAATGCCCTTTTCAGGGCAATGGGTAGATTAGGTTTTTTCAGATAGTTTTTTTTATTTTTTGGGTTTGGGGGGGTGGGGCTTGTAATGTTAGTGGGTCTTTGGATTTTTTTTTCAGAAAAAGAGCTGATATCTTTAGCTAATGCCCTACAAAAGGCCCTTTTAAGGCGTATTGGTAGTTTATTCTAGATTAGGTTTCTTTTATTTTGGGTGTTGTTTTTTTTTTTAAATTTAAATTTAATATTAGAATAGGAATCATTTTTATTATTTTTGATAATTTGTTATTTTGTGTAATGTATTTTTTTTGTTTTGGGTGGGTTTTTATTTTTACATTAGGGCTTGGGCAGCAAAAGAGCTAAATGCCCTTTTCAGGGCAATGGGTAGGTTAGGTTTGACTTTATTTTAATTTAATGAGTTTGGGGGGTGGGGTTTGTATACTGTTAGGGGGTGTTTGACAGGTAAGTTTGTATTTATTTTAACTAGGTAGTTAGTAAATAGTTAATAACTATTTAATAACTAGTCTACCTAGTTAAAATAAATGCAAACTTACCTGTGAAATAAAAATAAAACCTAAGCTAGCTACAATATAACTATTATCTATATTGTAGCTAGCTTAGGTTTTATTTCACAGGTAAGTATTTTGTTTTAATTATTTAGTTAATAATTTATAAGTTTAATTTACCTGTATTTTAGGGGTTGTTAGGGTTAGGGTTAGGTTTAGGGTTAGGTTTAATGTTTAATATAGTTTAATTTAGGTTGTTGCGATGTGGGGGCTGTGGTTTATTTAGTGGTAGTGATGTGGGAGGCCAGAGGTTTAAGGGTTAATAGCTTTATTTAGTTGCAGCGATGTCGGGGACCGGCAGAATAGGGGTTAATTTATTTATTATAGTGTGGGCAATGTGGTGTGCAGGGGAATAGGGTATTAATAACTTTATTATAGTGGCGGTGATATCGGGAGCGACAGATTAGGGGTTAATAGTTTTAATTAGGTGGCAGCAATATCGGAAGCTGCAGATTAGGGATAAAAAATATTATGTAGGTGCCAGCGATGTCTGTGGGGGGCAAATTAGGGGTGTTTAAACGTGGGGTTTATGTGAGGGTGTTAGGTTTAAACGTTAGTTTTTTTCCCCTATAGACATCAATGGAGCTGTGTTACGGAGCTTTTCTTTCCGCAATCGCAGGTGTTAGACTTTTTTCTGACCCGCTCTCCCCATTGATGTCTATGGGGAAAGCATGCGCGAGCAGTTAAAACACCGCTTGAATTTTGTGCAGTATGGAGCTAAAAAGCACCATATCGCACTCACAAGCCGGCTGTTTGAAAACTTGAAATGGCTGCACTATAGGGGGTTAAATAACGCTTTTGTTGCATTTGTTAATTTCCTTATAGCACGCATAACTCGTAATCTAGCTGTATGGAAGATATCTCTCATCTCTCTGGGATTTCAAGGTTCCTCCCCTTCTCTTAGAAAATTCAGTGAGTTCTGTCTCTGTGAAGTCAACACTATAATTTCTTTCCAAACTAGGGATTGTTTGATTATCTGTCCCGTAAAAAGTAATGATGCTCTCTGGGAAACTGAAGCTGACAGTTTTTCAGTTTTAATTTGAATAAAAGACATGCAAAGTGTAATCTAATTTGTTAATGATACACATAAATATACACAGTATGAGCCTAATGTGTTAAAGTTACACAGAAACTGTGAAGGCATAATCATAATTTGTAAAATCACAATCCTATATACACTGCTGTATACAAAATAAAATACAAAATAGAAAGTGCAAAATTTAATCTGAAGTGTAAAGTGATATAAAATAGAAAGCACAAAGTGTAAATGCAGCTATATAAAATTAAATCCTGCAGTCAATTTAAATCAGATTACTCTGCTTTCAGTGTATAGTACCTAACAACTACATCTAGTTTTGTTTTCAGCTGTTTTTCTATTAAAGTAATAAGTGTTTTGCATATTTTGACACAATCTCGCCACCTTTTAGTTTGCAAGAAAAAGCAGCGATTTCTGCAAGGGAAAAATGTTTACAGAATATGCCAAACTTGGGGCTCGATGATTGAAAGCTCTCTGGGCTGGCGAGAATATTAAAGAATGCTCGTCAGTCCTTCTATTTCCCTGGTGGAAAGATCTATAGCCACTTTTTACCATGAAACAGGGTGTCTCGCTAAGGGGGGTATACTGCATTTTCATATGAAAAATGCACAATAAAATTTGTATTTTAAACATCATACAAAACAAATATTTCAACCAATCACACAAAAATAAGCAAGGAAAAATTGTAGTGTTAAGATGCATAAAAAAATCGTAACAAAATTCTTCCCCAAAAATCATATTTTAACAAAAAAATTTAATTTGCATGCTATAAATCATATTAAATATGCACAGTGGAAATCGTAATTTTAGTACACTGGATGTGAAAAAGTCACACGGAAATGTACGTATAAATGCAAAATGCAAAGTGTAATTGTTGTTTTTTCGTAAAATGGGCTGAACATGGGCGTTCCATGGGCTTATATGAAAATGTCTCTCTAATCCCAGTGTAATTCTATAAAGATTTTCGAAATGCAGATCTCACAGTTTTTTCTCACCAACTAAAAGGTGGCGAGCTTTTCTCAAAACAATACGAATACTTATAACTCCAATAGAAAAACAAATGCATACTAAAATATAGGCAAATGTAAAATGCTATAAACAGAAAGCAGCATAATGTGATTTATATTGGCTCCATTACTTTTAATAGGAGCCATCTCCCCACTCGCAGGGACTGCCCCTTTTTTACAATCATTCCACCAGGGCAGCCCTGCGAGAGTCGGCGAGGAAAAGTAGGTTTTTGATGGTGAAGTTTATATTATCGAGCCCTTGGGGGAGAAATGTCAGCTACATCCATGGAAATTTGCATTTTGTAATATAAATATTAATTTCATAGCATTTTTTGCATGTACAGTGTCATATTATTTCTATTTCTGCTGTGCACCTTAGATAGTTTCTTTCCTGCATAATTTCAATACAAATTAAAAAAATGGCCATATAATACAGTTTTTGCAGAACAATTTTGTGAGGTTTTTTAATGTGATTAAACAATATAATTTTTTCATATTTTATTCATTATATGATTTTGAAATTGCGATTTTTTTGTGAGTCCTATTGTAATGTATACATTGTCTTTGTATAATTAAAAGCATGGAACACCCCTTTGCAAGACACACTGTTCTGAAGGTAAAAACTGCCTTTGGAGAAGGGCTTCATAGTATTGGTGAGATTTATTAAAGAACCTCCCAAGCTTAGAGAGCTATATAGAATCAGGTCCATAGCTCCTGATTATATAAAGCTTTCTGGTGTGGCGAGATTCTATTAGATGTTTTGTCAGTTTTTTAAGACCCTTCGGGGATTGTTTTAAAGGAAATGTTTACCTTGTGAAATGTGTAACTCATTAAAAGGACAGTATACACCAGTTTTCATTGAACTGCATGTAATAGACACTACTATAAAGTATAATATACACAGATACTGATATAAAATTCCAGTATAAAACCTTTTAAAAACTTACCTAGATGCTGCCAATGTAGCACTGCTGGTGAGGTTAGGCTGGGACACCCACTAAAAGGGGCTGAGAGTAGACCCTCCCCTGCATATGAAAAGAGCCATTATACAAAAAAGAAACAATCTGAAGTCTGTATACCTCAGTATACATATAAAACTTTGGGGCTTGGTTATGAGTCTGAAAATCAGCACAATGTTACTTAAACATAAGCAAAACTAATTTTTTTTTTGCAAAAACACCCCCAGATAGTTAGTGTAGGGCCCAGCATGGGCCTGACACATGCTATGGGTTAAGGCTGTAGGCTAGTGGGATAGGAGAACAGGGTTGGTATAGTGGTGCAACATTGTTGCAGAGTAGAGAAGGCCCCTCCTTATCGGTTAAAATCTGAATTCTGCCAAGCAACTCCCTCTTCTCCATCCGATCCAGGCTGAGACATGTTTTCTATGCTTGAAATTCCATCATGCAGCGTTCAAGGCGTTCTGTTCTTCACCCAGACGTTATCAGGATGAACAGGATTCATCTAGAACTGCAAAATCAAAAAAGCAGATAAGTAACCCTGAACATAACATGGATGATATAGATATCATCCCTCCCACACAGCATCAGCATGTCATATCTGCCCAAATACATTCAGATGATCTTGAGCAAGATATTGATATTTTAGAGATAGTGCCAGAGTGTCAGCAAAATCAGGAGATAGGGCAGGCTGCTAGGGTAGTCAATCCTCCACAGGAAAATATACCCCTTATACCTAGCATGCAAGTCACTTCATTATTAGAGGGAGTAAATAGTGAATGAGTATATTCAGAGCACCTCAGTAAGGGCTAGGTGACTAGAATATCCAATATTATGGAGAGGATGGATGAATAAAGGTGATTGTTGTCTAGAAATTGTTCAAAGTTTAATTATAACACAGCTTGCTAAATATACCGTCATAAAATTAAAATGACAAATAAAATTGTATAATCATAAAAATCATTACAATTGTTAAAAATTGTGGATCCACAATGTACAGTAAAAAGTTTAGTAATAAAAAATTAATAATGGTAAGCTGAATTGGGATGTCCAACCTGTGGTCTTTAGACCTGGTGTTGTATTTATACTGTGGTGTTTGATGTGTAATCAGTAATGATGTATAGATGTTGGGAAAGTGAGGGTGTAATGCACACCAGTGTGTATTACTACCCTTAGGGGGCGCCTCCTAAGGCGTATCAAACAAACAAATGCTGAAGCAATAACAAAAACCTAAATAGTTACTAGTAGAATATACAAATATGCTTATACATAAATTATAAGATGTACCAACATAAAGTCCAAGTGGGTAATATTGATACAGTCCCAATAGAAAAATGGATCCAAGACAAGGTAGGCAGCTCTCAGTCTTAGGATGGTCTTCCTGATAGATGGGTAACTGAAACAAGATAAAACACAGAGGCGCCAAACATGGCCTAGTACAGCAAGATAACAGAAACTAAAATCCACAAGATAGCGATTGAATACTCACAAAGGAGGTGCACCCATTGGTGCTTATGAAGCAGACTGGAGCCTCTCAGTGGTCCAGCTCACTGGTATACTTCCTGAGTCAGATTGTGGTCCTTGATGGTGGTGATTAACAGGTTCCTGAATGAACACAAAAAATGCAAACCATAGCCCAGTAACGTTTAGACAAACGAGTGGTAGATTGAGCAATCTTACTTACAAGATTCAAAGCACCAGCAGGTGCATATACTGCAGACTGAAACCAAACAGTCGCCCAGTAGACTGATCCCTCCAGATGAGAACAAAATACCTCTCATGTGCCAGAGAGTTAGCAGCATACAAATGATAAAAAAGGGTGTCCAAAAAGCAAGTGTATTTCTGTAAAAATCTTTATTAAAAAGCGACGCGTTTCTCAGCTAAAACAAGCTGTTTCCTCAGGCTAAAACATTATTAAAACACATTCAGATAACACTTGCTTTATACAAACCTAAACCTATTGATTAACCAATCGGATTGTTCAAACCTTAATGGTCATTAAGTGTTAGCACCTGTCTGCTGCAGGGTTGGTATGGCAACCTGGAGCTCTGACATAATTCAGTGCAAATACCAAAACCTCAGCAGACCATACTAAAAACTAAAGACATCATCTGAGTACATATAATTATAATAAGATCATCATTGTGGATTGGTGATGATAAACATAAATATAACATTGTTAAAAACAAGGCTCTCATTTCCTATGGCATTGTATATTTTTTTAAAAAATATGCTTGAACCAACTGATGATATAATGATATGTTTCCCAAACATCGTGCTTTGTACATTTATATACAGCCTACAATGTCAGCCTTACCATATTCTGATAAAATGTAAACACAATGAGCAACTTAGTCATACGGTCAGAGCAGGAGATAACAATGCTGTCAGACTAGATATCAAATTATTTATACAGCCCCAAATCTTCCTGATGTCGACTGCACAATAGCTAAGTTTGTTTGCTGAGACCTATATATATTACCCCCACTAAGTATGAGGCTATTTTATGTGCGATCCTCATAGATCAGTCTGTTTTGTCACTGTTTCAGTGAGTGTTCGTTATTTTTCCAGGTTTTACTGCTGTGAACAGTATTGACTCGACATATGGGTGTCAACTAATTGTATAGAGTAGAATCTAGCACCAATCACAACATTAGTATGTGCAGATGGGTGTGGACTAAAACCGGAACATGAGAACTTAAAAAAATAGTTGTGAAGATGTTTGTGGATGGGGTGGGCTAGCCTAACAGCGTCAGCACATCATGTGCTAAACGCACAGCCTCAATCTTGCGTGTGATGAGGTCAGCCCACACTCCCACCGTCGCCGTCAGCTCCAATCACCTTAGAATACCCTAACTACTTTACAGGGGCCACTATATCCAATGTGCGCCTGAGACGCCTGCACTCTCAAACAGAGCGCTAGCTGCAGATCTATAACACAAACTAATAACTGTGATAAGCATCTTGTAAGTGCTCAATTCAGAGCAATGTATAAAATGTGATTGTGTGAAAAAGTTGATACTTGGTGATCATATATTGATGATTCAATATCATATTGTGTGGACCATGATGCAATTAGAGTATAGAGTGAATAATGTGAGATAATGTGAAATACAGTGTGATAATGTGGTGATGGAAATAAAGTGATGTGCAGTTGTGCTGTGGCGATCTACCAACGTGGTGGTAGAGGGTGATATGTGAGGTGAGTATAGGTGCTAAGCTAAATAACATGTGTAGTTAGACCTGATGCATGTTGTAAATACATGTGTTAGTGATGGCATATGATGTGCTGTAAGTGGTGTGTGAATGGTAATGATTGCTACTTAGGAAGAATATTATGTGCTGTGCTCAACTATAAAAAAATGGCCCAATATGACAGGGCGATTCTGGTAGTGATAATCTTTATGTGATATGCAATTGACTTAATATATATAATATAATATGGTATAGGAGATGTAGTTAGAAATGGAAGAGCTCTCTCTAACCAAAAAAGTGAAAAGTAAAAATATATAAGTAGAAGGACTCTCTCTCACCAGAGCAGAGCCCTGCCTACCGGACTAGGGTTATGGGGTTCAGATACAAAAATTGTATTACTTAACCCATGGCCTTATTGGTCCAAATGTATATTCAAACAATATTTGTGATAACAGGTAGTGTTATTTAAGATAACTAGTGATAGATTGGAACACTAGTCATCTCACTAGTGTGAGGATACAGTCTTCTAGCTGCGGGAGATTGGCACAGTAAGTCTGCTTTCCCAAACCATGCATCAGCACTGTCTTAAAAGTTAAATATAAAGAATTACACAACCCGGGAAAATAGTGCCTGGATTAACTATCCATTATTGAAGCATAATTAATATGGGACCCTATATGGTCCATAGTAGTGTCAATCACCCTAAAGAAAAAGCTGGAAGGAATAAAAAACTGATAGGAATACAAAAGAGGGGGGCTCTTCTTGTGCCAATTGGAGTTAGGCAGAGGCAAATCTAATCCCTAGTAATAAAACGGAAAAAGGAATATTCCCTATTCATTCTCAGTCACAAAATCTTGTTAGTTATGTTCTTGAGGTGAGTGTTCTGGCAGTAAGTCGGATCAAAAAGAAGCCATGTCTAAATTTTCGTTTAAGCCATACGGCTGTAGTGTGACTAATTTTTTGATCCAAAAGGATTCTCTTCTCCTAAGAGTTATTAAGGCATCCTTATTAGATCTAGATATCATCTCTATGGGTGTGATCCTCATAGGGTCTTTGTGTGTCTTGTGGAGATTCAAACAGTGTCTTGAGACACTGTGCGATTTAGATAATTTTTTTATATTGTAGGAGTGTTCACCCCATCTTTTTTTGACCCTACGGCAGGTGCGACCTACGTATTGTACCCCACATTTGCAGCTAAGCAAATATATTACAAAAGATGTTTCACATGTCATACGATTCTGGATCACAAATGATTCTCCTGTAACAAAAGATGTAAACGATGAGACTCTATGTGATATGAAAGAGCACATTCCACAACGTTTTCTAAAACATTTGGAGACCATATGCTTCTGTTTATTAGTGTCCCATGGAATACCTGGGAATAACTTATTGTTGGTGGATTTGTCCCTGACAATTTTACTCGGGGCTAGAGCTGTTTTTAAAGTCGGGGCTCTCCTATACACTACCTTGGGTTTATCACCCAAAATGAGCTTGAGGGAAGGATCATTGGTAAGGATAGACCAGTGTTTCTTGAGTATTTTGTTAACTTCAAGATGGTGAGAGTTATATCTGGTAATGAAGAGAGGGGGGTTAGTATCCTTAAAGGCAGTTTGGTTTTTAGCTTTATTAGTGAAATAACTCGACCTATCTTCTTTCCTAACCCTATCCATCTCCCTGGATATCAGGTCTGGAGGATAGCCTTTTTCAAGAAATCTCTCGCCAATGATTCTGGCTTGTGTATCATAATCATCAATAGATGAACAATTCCTCCTGATACATTTAAATTGCCCATAAGGCACATTCATTTTCCATTGATGATAATGGTTGCTCTCAAAGTGGAGAAAACTGTTACAGTCCACTTTCTTGAAAAAGGTTTTTGATGATATTTGTCCATTTGGAGATCTACCAAGTACTAAATCGAGAAATTCAATTTGTTCCTTTTGGATGTTATATGTAAAAGAGATCCCAAAATTATTATTGTTCAGATGTGTGACAAAATTGCGGATATTATCCTCAGTGCCTTTAAAGATGAACAGGAGATCATCAATATACCGGCCATAGAACACCAGGTTCGCTCCAAACTGTGAATTGTAGATATACAGATGTTCAAAGCTACCCATAAAAAGGTTAGCAAAACTTGGAGCGAACCGGGTGCCCATGGCCGTCCCCTTCACTTGAAGGTAATATTTGCTCTGGTAAAGAAAATAATTATGTTTCAATATGAAACTAATCAGTGTGATCAAAAAATCTACTTGTTCACCAGGCATGTATTGATCCTCTTCCAGATAGGATTGCACAGCTCTAATGCCTAATTCATGTTGAATGTTGGAGTATAAAGCTCCAACATCACATGTAATCCACCAGCATTGATCATCAAAGGTAAAGTTTTTTAACTTCATCAGTAAGTCAGACGAGTCCCTTATATGGGAGGGTAGGGTTACAACAAATTTTTGTAAAAACTGGTCAATATATGCTGATAGGGAATCTGTAAGGCTTCCTATCCCAGCAATGATAGGTCTCCCTTGTGGTTTCAGGGGGGTCCTTATGTACCTTGGGCAGGTGGTAGTAAAAGGCTGTGCAAGGGTATTTGGGGAGACAAAAGTCTCTTTCCAGTTTGGTAATAATACCCGTGTCTAAGCCTTTTTGTAAAATTCCCTGAAGTAGGTCATAATACTTGGATGTCGGATCCCCACATAGCACCTCATAATACTCCTTGTCATTAAGGATACGGTCAGCTTCAGTCAGATAGTCCTGCATGTCCTGCAGGACTATTGCCCCGCCCTTATCCGCCTGTCTAATGACAAGGTCAGATCTTTTAATGAGTCTGTTCAAAGCTTTCTGTTCTTTATAATTAAGATTGTTTTTATATCTTAATTTTTTCTGCTTTTTAGCCAGTTTTTCTAGATCTTCCAACACTAAGTTGGCAAATATCTCTATGTGGTTTCCACTGCTCTTGGGAGGAACAAAGGAGGATTTGGGCCTCAGATTGGTATGAATGTATCCATCATATAGATCTTCTATGAGCATGCTGGGTTCGTATACCAGGCAACCATCACTAAGATGAGCATCCATTAGATCTGTACTAGGCCATGTTTGGCGCCTCTGTGTTTTATCATGTATAGATGTTGGCGACCCTGATTTAGAGGGATCCCAGTTATGTGCAGTGTGGTCGTGCAGAAGAAAAGCAGTGTGGGTAACACTAATGGGTTAAGAACCTCAGAATGGTAAAACTGCGGTGGTGAAGGAAATGATAATAAAAATAAATAAATAATTCAACAATTTGTATGTGTATAAAAGATGGCAAATATGTCACAAAAACGTCACAAATATATTCACAAAAAAGCGCAATGGTGAAAAAGATGGTGGTAAAATTGGTGATGATAAAGGTTGTCACAGAAAAATCCTAGTGAATGTCACGAAGAAAAAACAATGATGAAAAAATGTGTGTACACAAAAAATAAGTTGTAATCCAATTGTAAATTGCAGTCAAAATAGAGATTGAAAAAAATAAAAAATGGAAAAAAGTGACCTTTTTTGATGGTGAGAATCCCTCTTAGTTTCTGGTGGTGAGAACCCCCCGTGATGGATCCTGATTGTCTCCCCATGGGTGACTTTTAGTTTCCCCTAATAGAGACAACCTTCCTATTCTTGGTGGCGAGAATCCCTGCAGCTGGATCCTGTTGGTCTTTCAGTCTATAACTTCAGTTTCAGTGTCCTATAAAGTAAATACTGATAGTGTAGATTGTACAGGATTTAGTACTGAAATTTGAAATATGCTTACCAGCTCTTTGGTCAACGCATTTCAGCCTTATCTAGGCCTTTCTCAAGACTAATGACTGTCTATGGCTGGTGTCTATTTATAGTGGACTGTTATAGTACTTTGTGTAATCAGAGGTGTGGTTAAAAAAAACGGAAGTATTGTTTCATATGAGGTCCGGTTTTAATATTCTGGACCTTTAAATGTCTTTCTTTGTTAGATCATAAAACACAGAAAATAATCTATGTATCGTTATTCATTAACCGCTTATTTTAACTACATAATCTTGCTCAATGTGATGTCATATCCTATCGTCTGTGGTTGGTCTTCTGGTCTGTTTACATAAACATGTATGCTTCAATTGATTGCTATATCTTTGTGGTCGCTACCTCTCTTGCAACTGAGGCTAGTGTTTCTACTAAGCGATGTTGAAAATTGCTAAACACTAAAATTCTATTAGGTTAGAACATGGGGCTGGATCTAGGTCTGATTATTAGAACCTATGTATCTAAATTCAATCAGATGTCCTATATAAGTTTGTGTAATAAATCTATAATGTTCACTGCCGCTCTGACAATTGATGTTACTATTTGTAATGAGCGATGTGAAACAGTGTTACTGAACCGATGGGTTCTAGCAAAATCGTTTGGCCCCAACACGGTAAATCTCTGTACATTGTGATTGGTTCCTATTTAGATGAGCTGTCATTATCTTAAATATGCTGGCCACTACTTTCCTTGCAGCCGGATTGTTTGTAGTGTGCTATGGCCCAAAACAGATATTTTTTGTGTAAGATAAACAGTGCAGTAATGAGTGCAATGTCTCAAGTGGTGCAGTAATGAATCAAATGTCTCAAATACGGCTCGAAAGTCTCGCCCATTAGTACTTGATTTGGATTTTAATAAAATCACTTCTTTCAGCCCACTTCAGATAACTATGACTGTTTAGTGTGCCGGTGGGACAAGATTGTAACCAAAAAAAGTCATTTAAATCAAGTTCTAATGGTCATCTTAAGGATTGTAGTTGCAGGTGGCTTTAATGGATAAAACTCCCCTATGTAAAAAAGTGGGTGGCTGTAATACCCTATGTAAATTTCCGATGGCTGTAGTGGCTTGAATCCCATGTGCTAGTTAGTGAGATTAGCTGCTCGGTGATAGATGCATAAGTGACAAAGGGTGCCTAATATCGCACTGCTATATCATGGTGTATTCAAGTCTTGTTTATTGAGACGCTAATTAGCGAGTGTTGGTACTCTATATACTGATAAGTATAGCATACCATGGTGTATTCAAGTCTCCTTTATTGGGACACAAATTAGCGAATGTTGGTACTCTATATACTATAGCATACCATTTCAGGGTAAAGGGAAGTTCTTAGTCCTGGTGTTGATAGAATCTTGAATAAATGTGTATTTTCCAGGCAAGCTATAACTACTGTGTTTTATTGTTTTATATTCTGTGTGGGTATCTGTATGATTTGTAGCGTTTTTGTCCTAAATCTAGATCTAGAGAGCTAAAACAATTTCGCCTAGATTTAGAGCTCTGCGGCCAAAAGGGTGCGTTAGCTACGCGTGCTTTTTTTCCCCTGCACCTTTTAAATACCGCTGGTATTTAGAGTTCACAGAAGGGCTGCGTTAGGCTCCAAATAAACTACCTACAATTATCTACAATTAAACCTAACACTACACTATCAATAAATAAATTAAATACAAATACCTACAAATAAATACAAATAAATACACTAACTAAAGTACAAAAAATAAAAAAAGAACTAAGTTACAAAAAATAAAAAAAGAACTAAGTTACAAACAATAAAAAAATAATTTACAAACATTATAAAAATATTACAACAATTTTAAGCTAATTACACCTACTCTAAGCCCCCTAATAAAATAAAAAAGCCCCCCAAAATAAAAAAATGCCCTACCCAATTCTAAAATAAAAATTTAAAAGCTCTTTTACCTTACCATCCCTTAAAAGGGCCTTTTGCGGGGCATGCCCCAAAGAATTCTGCTCTTTTGCCTGTAAAAAAAACATACAATACCCCCCCAACATTACAACCCACCACCCACACACCCCTAATCTAACCCAAACCCCCCTTAAATAAACCTTACACTAAGCCCCTGAAGATCTTCCTACCTTGTCTTCACCATGCCGGGTATCACCGATCCGTCCAGAAGAGGGTCCAAAGTCTTCCTCCTATCCGGGGCTGAAGAGGTCCATCATCTGGCTGATGTCTTCCTCCTATCTGGGGCTGAAGAGGTCCATCATCCGGCTGAAGTCTTCATCCAAGCGGGGGCTGAAGAGGTCCATCATCCGGCTGAAGTCTTCTATCAAGCAGCATTTTCAATCTTCTTTCTTCCGGCTCCATCTTCATCCCGTTCCAATCAGCCAATAGTATGCAAGCTCAATCTGATTGGCTGATCCAATCAGCCAATTGGATTGAACTTGAATCTGATTGGCTGATTCCATCAGCCAATCAGAATTTTCCTACCTTAATTCCGATTGGCTGATAGAATCCTATCAGTCAATCAGAATTCGAGGGACGCCATCTTGGATGACATCCCTTAAAGGAACCGTCATTCATCGGGAAGTCGTCGGCCAGGATGGATGTTCCGCGTTGGCGGGATGAAGATGGAGCCGGAAGAAAGAAGATTGAAGATGCCACTTGATAGAAGACTTCAGCCGGATGATGGACCTCTTCAGCTCCCGCTTGGATGAAGACTTTAGCCGGATAATGGACCTCTTCAGCCCCGGATAGGAGGAAGACTTCGGACCCTCTTCTGGAGGGATCGGTGATACCCGGCGTGGTGAAGACAAGGTAGGAAGATCTTCAGGGGCTTAGTGTTAGGTTTATTTAAGGGGGTTTGGTTAGATTAGGGGTATGTGGGTGGTGGGTTGTAATGTTGGGGGGGGGTATTGTATGTTTTTTTTACAGGCAAAAGAGCAGAATTCTTTGGGGCATTTCCTGCAAAAGGCCCTTTTAAGGGCTGGTAAGGTAAAAGAGCTTTTCAATTTTTATTTTAGAATAGGGTAGGGCATTTTTTTATTTTGGGGGGCTTTTATATTTTATTAGGGGGCTTAGAGTAGGTGTAACTAGCTTAAAATTGTTGTAATATTTTTATAATGTTTGTAAATTATTTTTTTATTTTTTGTAACTTAGTTCTTTTTTTATTTTTTGTAACTTAGTTCTTTTTTTATTTTTTGTACTTTAGTTAGTGTATTTATGTGTATTTATTTGTAGGTAGTTTATTTAATTAATTTATTGTAGTGTTAGGTTTAATTGTAACTTAGGTTAGGATTTATTTTACAGGTACTTTTGTAATTATTTTAACTAGGTAGCTATTAAATAGTTCTTAACTATTTAATAGCTATTGTACCTGGTTAAAATAAATACAAAGTTGCCTGTAAAATAAATATAAATTCTAAAATAGCTACAATATAATTATTATTTATATTGTAGCTATATTAGGGTTTATTTTACAGGTAAGTATTTAGCTTTAAATAGGAATAATTTATTTAATAAGATTTATTTTATTTCGTTAGATTAAAATTATATTTAACTTAGGGGTTGTTAGTGTTAGGGTTAGACTTAGCTTTAGGGGTTAATAAATTAATTAGAGTAGCGGTGAGGTCCGGTCGGCAGATTAGGGGTTAAGAAGTATAGGTAAGGTAGCGGCGACGTTGGGGGGGGGCAGATTAGGGGTGAATAAATATTATGTAGGGGTCGGCGGTGTTAGGGGCAGCAGATTAGGGGTACATAGGGATAATGTAGCTTGCGGCAGTGTGCGGTCGGCAGATTAGAGGTTAAAAAAAATTATTAGAGTGGCGGCGATGTGGGGGGGCCTCGGTTTAGGAGTACATAGGTAGTTTATGGGTGTTAGTGTACTTTAGAGCACAGTAGTTAAGAGCTTTATATACCGGCGTTAGCCCAGAAAGCTCTTAACTCCTGGCTTTTCTCTGAGGCTGGAGTTTTGTCGTTAGATTTCTAACGCTCACTTCAGCCAAGACTCTAAATACCAGCGTTAGAAAGATCCCATTGAAAAGATAGGATACGCAATTGGCGTAGGGGGATCTGCGGTATGGAAAAGTCGCAGCTGGAAAGTGAGTGTTAGACCCTTTCCTGACTGACTCTAAATACCAGCAGGCGGCAAAACCAGCGTTAGGACCCCCTAACACTGGTTTTGACGGCTAACGCAGAACTCTAAATCTAGGCGTTAGTTAGTAAGGAAACATTGCAGAATGGGTCTGTCTATATGATCTTCATGATCCTAAGAGTGTCTTTAACTCTGTGTCTTACTATAGGACCGGTAGTGATATCACTATATATTTGATATTGATTAGAAAGTATATGTCACAATTCCAAATAGAAAATTTTGTCTATCTTAGTTACTATAGATTCTTTATCTATACCTGAGTTGTATAAGAAACCGTAGATGTAGAGGACGTTAAGCACATTGTAAGAAAGGGTTAGATAGAAAGAGCCCTTTGTGTATATTATGATTTGGAGTTATTCCATACAGTTGATATTGAATGTTATAGGGTCTAAGTCCAAAAAAAGGCCTTTGTGTATATTGTGATTTGAAATCATTACATACAGTCGATACTGATGTTACAAGGTCTATGTCCAAATTGTCTGATCTATTGAGGATGTCAAAGCCTCGTCAGTAGGAGTCATGTAAGTCATTGAAAGACAGTGGGCATAGGTTAATAAGTTGAGGAGGTAGATCAAAACAATTTCTTATTTTCACATATCAGATGCGGTACATGACCAGGTCCGCACTAGCCGGGCATGAGTCCCAAAATATTTGTTCCCACTTGCCCATATAGAGGTTGGCATAGCTTGGCACGAACCTGGTCCCCATCGCTGTACCGCAGATCTGTTTGTAGTATTTCCCTTCATTACAGAAATAGTTGTGTGCAGGAACCAATTAGCAGCATTTAGTCCTTCACTATGTGGAATGCTCGTATATAGTGATGTCATGTCGCAGGTTGCTAATATGTAGTCTTCTTTTCACAGGATATTGGTTAATAAATTGAGTATTTGTGTAGAGTCTCTTAGGAATGATGATCCAATTCCGGATATTATTAACCTACCAGGTGGGTTCTGCAATGTTTTATGTATCTTCAATAGGCTGTTTATTACTGAAGTGATTGGATGTTTTACATCAATATATCAGAAATCTTTTTCATTCAGCACTCCCAGTGTCTTTGCCTTCCCGAGTAGACATTTTAGTTCTTTCTGAAACCTTTCGACAGGGTTGTTCATGTGTCTCTGGTATGTAGTATGATCACTCAAAATGCGTTCATTCTCTATAACGTAATCCTCTCTGTTGAGAATGACGATCCCTCTGCCTTTGTCCACCGGTCTGATTGTCAGTTTATTATTGTACTCAAGTCGCTTAATAGTCTCCATTTGGACATTGGACATATTGTGCTTAACATTCCTCAATTTCTTTGGATTAATATTCTTTATTTTGTTGCAAACTATAGTCTCAAATGCTTTTATTGCACTCCCTTTTCTGTTAGTTGGGTAAAAGGTGGACTTTGGTTTGAGATCTGAGTGCACAAAAGGATCTTGTTGTGTATTAGTAGTATAACTTCATGATACCCTTGTCTCTATTAGAGACTTCATGAAGAACCTTTTCAAGGTCAATTTCATCATGAATTTTTAAGTGTTTATTAATGATTGGAATTTGTTGAGGTTTCTTGATGGTGCGAATGAGAGGCCATATTTTAGTACCTCTCTTTCTTTTTCTGTCAATTCATGTGAGATTAAGTTAACAATTCCATTATTTACTGTTTTTCCATTGGTACTTAATGGTACACAAAGGCCTTTTTTTGGACCTAGACTCTGTAACATTCTATTTCGACTGTATGTAATGACTCCAAATCATAATATACACAAAGGGCTCTTTCTATCTAACCCTTTCTTTCAATGTGCTTAACGTCCACTACATCAACGGCTTCTTATCCAACTCAGGTATAGTTAAAGAATCTATAGTAACTAAGATAGACAAAATCTTCTATTTGGAATTGTGACATATACTTTCTAATCAATATCAAATATAGTGCTATCAATACCAGTCCTATAGTAAGACACAGAGTTATAGACACTCTTACGCCTAGATTTAGAGTTCTGCGGCCAAAGGGGTGCGTTAGCTACACATGCTTTTTTTCCCCCGCACCTTTTAAATACTGCTGGTATTTAGAGTTCACAGAATGGCTGGGTTTTCAGTACGTTAGGCTCCAAAAAGGGAGCGTTGAGCATAATTTAACGCCACTGCAACTCTCGATACCAGCGGTGCTTACGGACGCGGCCAGCTTTAAAAACGTGCTTGTGCACGATTCCCCCATAGAAAACAATGGGGCTGTTTGAGCTGAAAAAAAACCTAACACCTGCAAAAAAGCTGCGTTCAGCTCCTAACGCAGCCCCATTGTTTTCTATGGGGAAACACTTCCTACGTCTGCACCTAACACCCTAACATGTACCCCGAGTCTACACACCCCTAACCTTACACTTATTAACCTCTAATCTGCCGCCCCCGCTATCGCTGACACCTGCATATTTTTTTTAACCCCTAATCTGCCGATCCGTAAACCGCCGCTACTTACATTATCCCTATGTACCCCTAATCTGCTGCCCCTAACACCGCCGACCCCTATATTATATTAATTAACCCCTAATCTGCCCCCCACAACGTCGCCTCCACCTACCTACACTTATTAACCCCTAATCTGCCGAGCGGACCGCACCGATATTATAATAAAGTTATTAACCCCTAATCCGCCTCACTCCCGCCTCAATAACCCTATAATAAATAGTATTAACCCCTAATCTGCCCTCCCTAACATCACCGACACCTAACTTCAAACATTAACCCCTAATCTGCCGACTGGAGCTCACCGCTATTCTAATAAATATATTAACCCCTAAAGCTAATTCTAACCCTAACCCTAACACCCCCCTAAATTAAATATAATTTTTATCTAACGAAATAAATTAACTCTTATTAAATAACTTATTCCTATTTAAAGCTAAATACTTACCTGTAAAATAAACCCTAATATAGCTACAATATAAATTATAATTATATTGTAGCTATTTTAGGATTAATATTTATTTTACAGGCAACTTTGTAATTATATTAACCAGGTACAATAGCTATTAAATAGTTAATAACTATTTAATAGTTACCTAGTTAAAATAATTACAAAATTACCTGTAAAATAAATCCTAACCTAAGTTACAATTAAACCTAACACTACACTATCAATAAATTATTTAAATACAATACCTACAAATAACTACAATGAAATAAACTAACTAAAGTACAAAAAATAAAAAAGAACTAAGTTACAAAAAATAAAAAAATATTTACAAACATTAGAAAAATATTACAACAATTTTTAACTAATTACACCTACTCTAGGCATTTTTTTATTTTGGGGGTCTTTGTTATTTTATTAGGGGGCTTAGAGTAGCTGTAATTAGTTTAAAATTGTTGTAATATTTTTCTTATGTTTGTAAATATTTTTTTATTTTTTGTAACTTAGTTTTTTTTTATTTTTTGTACTTAAGTTAGTTTATTTCATTGTATTTATTTGTAGATATTGTATTTAATTAATTTATTGATAGTGTAGTGTTAGGTTTAATTGTAGATAATTGTAGGTATTTTATTTAATTAATTTATTGATCATGTAGTGTTAGGTTTAATTGTAACTTAGGTTAGGATTTATTTTACAGGTAATTTTGTAATTATTTTAACTATTTTAGCTATTAAATAGTTCTTAACTATTTAATAGCTATTGTACCTGGTTAAAATAAATACAAAGTTACCTGTAAAATAAATATTAATCCTAAAATAGCTATAATATAATTATAATTTATATTGCAGCTATATTAGGGTTTATTTTACAGGTAAGTATTTAGCTTTAAATAGGAATAATTTATTTAATAAGAGTTAATTTATTTCGTTAGATTTAAATTATATTTAATTTAGGGGGGTGTTAGTGTTACGGTTAGACTTAGCTTTAGGGGTTAATCCATTTATTACAGTAGCGGCGAGATTCGGTCGGCAGATTAGGGGTTAATAATTGAAGTTAGGTGTCAGCGATGTTAGGGAGGGCAGATTAGGGGTTAATACTATTTATTATAGGGTTATTGAGGTGGGAGTGAGGCGGATTAGGGGTTAATAACTTTATTATAGTAGCGGTGCGGTCCGCTTGGCAGATTAGGGGTTAATAGGTGTAGGCAGGTGGAGGCGACGTTGAGGGGGGCAGATTAGGGGTTAATAAATATAGGGGTCGGCGGTGTTAGGGGCAGCAGATTAGGGGTACATAAGAATAACTTAGATGGCGGCGCTTTGTGGTCGGCAGATTAGGGGTTAATTATTGTAGGTAGCTTGCGGCGACGTTGTGGGGGCAGGTTAGGGGTTATAAATATAATATAGGGGTCGGCGGTGTTAGGGGCAGCAGATTAGGGGTACATAAGTATAACGTAGTTGGCGGTCGGCAGATTAGGGGTTAAAAAATTTAATCGAGTGGCGGCGATGTGGGGGGACCTCGGTTTAAGGGTACATAGGTAGTTTATGGGTGTTAGTGTACTTTAGAGCACAGTAGTTAAGAGCTTTATAAACCGGCGTTAGCCCAGAAAGCTCTTAACTACTGACTTCTTTCTGTGGCTGGAGTTTTGTCGTTAGATTTCTTACGCTCACTTCAGCCACGACTCTAAATAACGGTGTTAGAAAGATCCCATTGAAAAGATAGGATACGCAAATGGCGTAGGGGGATCTGCGGTATGGAAAAGTTGCGGCTGCAAAGTGAGCGTTAGACCCTTTAATGACTGACTCTAAATACCGGCGGTAGCCCAAAACCAGCTGGTTTTGACAGCTACCGCCCAACTCTAAATCTAGGCCTTAGGATCATGAAGATCATATAGACAGACCCATTCTGCAATGTTTCCTTACTAACTAATAGTTTTAGTCCTCTAGTTCTAGATTTAGGACAAAAATGCTATGAATCATACAGATACCCACACAGAATATAAAAAAATTAAACATAGTAGTTATAGCTTGCCTGGAAAATATACATTTATTCAAGATTCTATCAACACCAGGACTCAAAACCTCCCTTTATCCTGAAATGGTATGCTATACTTATCAGTATATAGAGTACCAACATTCCCTAATTTGTGTCCCAATAAACGAGACTTGAATACACCATGAAATAGCGATGCAATATTAGGCACCCTTTGCCACTTAGCATCTATCACCGAGCAGCTAATCTTACTAATTAGCACATGGGATTCTAGCCACTTCAGCCATCTGCAATTTACATAGGGTATTGCAGCCATCTGCTATTTGACAAAGGGGAGTTTTAGCCATTAAAGCCACCCTCAACCATAGGGCGCCATGTACTAAGAGGCGGGCGGACAGCTTCTTAACTCGCGAAGCTGTCCGCCCGCCTCCACTACACATGGGCAGCGGATCTATTGATCCGCTTGCCCGTATGTATCATTACACACTCATCGGAGTGTGTAATGCCCGCCCCTTCAATCACGCGACCAATCACCACTGAAGGGGCTGTCAATCACCGAGAGCGAGCGTGGCGTAGGGTGTAGGAAGCAGCGGTCTAATGACCGCTGCTTCTTACATTGCGGGAAGCAGGCTCGCATATGCGAACCTGCTCCGCAAAGGCTCCTGAGCAGCTTTTGCTGCTTCGTACATGGAGCCCATAATCCTTAAAATGACCATTAGCACTTGATTCAAATGTTTTTTTTTGGTTACAATCTTGCCCCACCGGCACACTAAAGAGTCATAGTCATCTGAAGTTGGCTGAAAGAAGTGATTTTATTAAACCCCAAATCAAGTCCAAATGGGCGAGACTTACGAGTCGTATTCGAGACATTTGACTCATTATTGCACCTCTTGAGACATTGCACTCATTACTGCACTGTTTATCTTACACAAAAAAATATGTTTTTGGGCATAGCACACTACAAACAAACCAGCTGCAAGGAAAGTAGTGGCCAGCATATGTAAGATAATGACAGCTCATCTAAATAGGAACCAATCACAATACACAGAGATTTACTGTGTTGGGGCCAAACTATTTTGCTAGAACCCATTGGTTCAGTAACACTGTTTCACATCGCTCATTACAAATAGTAACATCAATTGTCAGAGCGGCAGTGGACATTATAGATTAATTACACAAACATATATAGGACATCTGATTGAATTTAGATACATAGGTTCTAATAATCAGACCTAGATCCAGCCCCATATTCTGTTTAGCAACATTGCTCAGTAGAAACACTAGCCTCAGTTGCAAGAGAGGTAGCAACCACACAGATATAGAGATCAATTGAAGCATACATGTTTATGTAAACAGACCAGGAGCCAACCACAGACGATAGGATATGACATCACACCCAATCAGATTAATGATGCTACGAAACCTGACACCTACGTTATATACAACACATTGAGCAAGATTATGCACTTAAAATAAGCGGTTAATGAATAACGATACAGAGATTTTTTTCTGTGTTTTATGATCTAACAGAGAAAGACGTTTAAAGGTCCAGAACATTAAATTCGGACCTCATACAGAACTATACTTTTGTTTTTTTTAACCACGCCCATAATTGCACAAAGTAGTATAACAGACCACTATAAATAGACACCAACCATAGACAGTCATTAGTCTTGAGAATGGCCTAGATAAGGCCGAAACACATTGACCAAAGAGCTGGTAAGCATATTTCCAATTTCAGCACTAAATTCTGTACAATCTACACTATCAGTATTTACTTTTTAGGACACTGAAACTTAAAGACTGAAAGACCAACAGGATCCAGCTGCAGGGATTCTCACCACCAAGATTCGGAATGTCCTCTCTATTAGGAGAAACTAAAAGTCACCCACGGGGGAAACAATCAGAATCCATCGCGGGGGGTTCTCACCACCAGAAATGAAGAGGGATTATCACCATCAAAAAAAGGTCACTTTTTTCATTTTTTTTTATTTTTTTCAACCTCTATTTTGACTGCAATTTACAATTGGATTACAACTTATTTTTTGTGTACACACATTTTTTCATCATTGTTTTTTCTTTGTGACATTCACTAGGATTTTTCTGTGACAACCTTTATCATCACCAATTTTACCACCATCTTTTTCACCATTGCGATTATTTGTGAATTTATTTGTGAAGTTTTAGTGAATTATTTGCCATCTTTTATACACATACAAATTGTTGAATTATTTATTTATTTTTATTATCATTTCCTTCACCACTGCAGTTTTACCATTCTGAGGTTCTTAACCCATTAGTGTTACCAACACTACTTTTCTTCTGCACGACCACACTGCACATAACTGGGATCCCTCTAAATCAGGGTCGCCAACATCTCTACATCACTCCTGATTACACATCAAACACCACAGTATAAATACCACAACACCAGGTCTAAAATCAACAGGTTGGACATCAAAATTCAGCTTATTATTATTAGTTTTTTATTACTAAACTTTTAACTGTACATTGTGGATCCACAATTTTTAACAATTGTAACGATTTTTATGATTATGCAATTTTATTTTAATTTTATGACTGTATATTTAGGAAACTGTGTTATAATTAAACTTTGAACAATTTATAGACAACAATCACCTTTATTCATCCATCCTCTCCATAATATTGGAGGTCCTAGTCACCTAGCCCTTACTGAGGCGCTCTGAATATACTCATTCACTATTTATTCCAGTTGGGCTAGCTAGATAGCCTTTAGTCAGAATTATAGGTGGATTTGTCTCTTGGTGCTGTATTTACATTATTCATTATTTGAGGGAGTACCTCCATCTGTTATGTCAGCAGTGTCTACTTTCTTATCTTCTATTGTGGGTGCTATGAGTGCTGTTGTGTCCCCACCTCAGGCCCCAGGATGGGCTCTGTTTTTCAATCTACAGTCTCCCCCAGTTATGCAGGCCCAATATACCCATATGCAGCCTCAATCCCTTCATATGGTGCAAACGGAGGCTATCTATTCAGGGCTTAATGACCCTCAGGCTGCTTCTACTGCCACACTGCCAATGGGGCCTATTTCCTTCCCAGATCATATTGTGCCTTTGGGGCTACCATACAAGCTGCATCGACTGCCACACTACCGCAATAATCTATGGGCCAACCTTGCCCCACATGGCCTTCTGCTGGCTACCACTTTTGCGCAAATGCCATCACAGGGGCTGTCACCAACTAACCAGGATTCATGTGGGGCTCTGGCCTGCAATGGTAACACATTACCTCTAATGCAGGTTTTGCAACCTACTTCCGGTGTTGTGGCTAGAGCGGTTGTGTCACCCGAAGTAGACGCGAAAGGCGCAGTAACCTCTGGTCCGATGCCACAACAAGCTGGAGTGGATGGAGGTGACACGGCACCTCACAAGCTCCAAGGTGAGCACCAAGAGGTCACCTTGGAGGTGGGGTGTTTGGTAGCAAACAGAGACACCGGGGGTAATGGCATATATAACAGGAGGAGCACTACCGCTTTAAGGGGAAGAGTCAGAGCTATGCAAGGCCCTCAGAAAATTCATAATAGGCCTGTAGCACCTAAAATAACATCACAAGTCAGGGGCAGGGGGATCCGGATGACCAATAGGGTGAAAATAGTTATGAAACCACTTGAATTTGAGAGTGGCAAACAGGGGAGATTACAAAACCTTATCCCTCAAAATATATCTTACCAAAACATAAGGGATTAATTTATTAACCCTTTACTGGGTTCCCAAAGTATATCTGAAAATGTAGGCGTGCAAGTTAATAGTGTGTAGACTTTCCAAAACCAGAATTCTACATCAGGCTTGAGGAGTGTGTGTGCTGGGAATGTGTGTGCTAGTGACTCTGCAAATGTGAGTTTGAATGTCAATGTTTTGTTAATCTCTCCGCCCTCCTGTTGCCTAGTAAAAATACACCCACCCTCAATGTGCAAAGTGCTCACGATTTGTTGAATTTATTGCAGGGGGAGTTAGGATCAGAGAGCTCCTGGAAGGATAAACAGGCGTCAACAGGATCCACAGTTCAGACAACATCAGTTGACCAGGTGACAAAAAATCAGCACAGCCAGGTTTATCTATCATAGCTGTGGTGTCGTCACTTGCACCCACAGCAGAGGCAATGGCTACAACACAGGGCCAACTGCAGGACAGTCACGGTGAGATTAATGTTTTTTCACATGATAGACATGACTCTTCTGACTCCTCTCCCACTGACACAGATTCAGATAGTGACACATCCCTAGGTCTGCAAGGGAAGGGACAAAAGAGGATGTTAAGAATGATTTTAAAAATCTTAAGGGAATGTAATAGTGGGTCTAAGAAACATGAAAATGTTCCCCCTTTGCTGCCCTCTCAAACTGCCGCGGCTGCCCCCACACATTTGGATCTTCAACCGTGCCAAAGGGCAAATTCTGAAAGAAAGGTTGCACTTTATGGGGGGACACACCCGGGTAAAATATACTCTTTACATACCCATTTGCGCCCAAAAAAAATTAAACGCATACATCAGGGAAAGTTTGTCAATATTTTTGATTAGTCAGTGGAAGCCTACAGGCAACATGAAAAAAGTGCAGATGGGACAGGCCCTAAAAGATTTAAGCAGCCTGACACCTTTGATGAATGGCTGCAGTGCTTTAGGGTTTTCTCATAATGCTATTTGGAAAAATACCCCTCCCAAAATGTGGCCATATTAAAATACACGGATACCATTCATTGGATCCAGAGAAACCATAGTGAATGGGAATATGACGCTGAGTTCAGGCGTAAAATGGCAGGTAATCCCATTTTGACATTTGACTCTACAGACACACAACACTGGCAGTGTATGGACCCCCATGCTGCATCCACCTCTGCCCCCTCCAATTTAAATTCCCATTCATTTCAGCCCAATAGAAACAGGAAAAGGGGTGGCACATGCTGGGCATCTCAGGAGAAAAAGTGTGACAAGGGCAGTGCTTGTACAAAACATAAGGAAGGTGCCATTACCAACAGGGCCACTAATGCCATCATGGGTCCAAAATGTGGAATCCCCAGTGAAGGTTCCCGCGCTTGAGCCATGGTTGTGGGCTTATCCCGATCAAGCAACAGCTAAATTGTTATGGGAAGGTTTTACTTATGGGTTTAATGTTCCCATATTCAAAAATATAAAAGTTTCCAAATTTCACAGAAACTTAATGTCAGCCAACCAACACCCACAGGCATTATCAGACAAAATAGGTAAAGAATTGGCCTTAGGTCGGATGGCTGGCCCATTTTCTTCACCTCCCCTACCCAATTTGGTCATTTCCCCTCTTGGGGTAGTTCCCAAAAAAAAGACCGGTAAATTTTGTCTTATTCAGCACCTCTCATACCCAAAAGGTTGCTCGGTCATCGATCCTATCGACCCACAACTCAGCTCCATGCGCTACCAATCTTTTGATAGCTCACTAGATCTGGTTAGGAGGGTAGGAAGAGGTGCTCTATTAGCGTAATTGGATATTGATTCGGCTTTCCGTTTATTGCCGCTTAACCTGTCAGTTTTCCCACTTATGAGATGTAAATTCCAGGGTATGTATTATGTGCATCGTTGTATGCCTATGGGCTGGTCCCTGTCTTGTGCACTCTTTGAGGCCTTTAGCACTTTTCTTCATTGGGTAGTGGCCCGTAGTGCCGACAGTGATTCCATGGCACATTACCTGGATCATTTCCTACTGGTAGGGAGAGCTGGATCAGGGTAATGTTTAGCTTTAATGAACGAGATGCATAGCCTCATGTCTAAATTTGGGGTACTGCAAGCAGAAGATAAAACGCAGGGCCCCACATTGTGCCTAGTTTTTCTAGGCATCATGATTGACACAGTGACAATGATCTGTAGGCTTCCATCAGAAAAGATACAGGCCATGCTGGGAGCAGTTTGAACGGCTGTTTCAACCAAATTTTTTGTCACTGAAGCAGTTACAATCCCTCCTAGACATGCTCAATTTTGCCTGTAGAGTTATCCCCATGGACAGGGTCTTCAACCGTAGGTTGGAAAGACAGCTCAGTGGCAGAGTTAAGCCCAATTGCAAAATTCCACTCTCAGGGGACTTAACAGCTGACCTGTTTGTTTGGAAAACATTTCTTCAAAAGTTTAATGGGGTGCGAGTCTGGTGCACTGGACCAATATCTAGTCAGCTATTGCATCTCTTCACTAGTGGGCTTACTTCCAGTGGGAGTGGAGTTTGGATTATTGGTCGAATACATGGGCTGCTCTGGGCTTGACTCACGATTTAACCCTCCTAGAACTTTTCCCCATAGTCCTGTCCATTGAACTATGGGGTAAGACATTCTCAGACAAGACTGTTGTGTTCAGGACAAACAATATCAGTGTCGTATATGCAATTAACAACCTATCAGCCACCTCAGGGGTGGTGGTGACTTTGCTATGACGTTTTTGTTGCGCTGCTTGGAACTCAATATTAAATTTCAGACAAGACACATCCCTAGGGTAAATACTGTAGTGGCAGATAACTTGTCCCGGTTTGAGTGGGAGACTTTCAGATGATTAGTCCCGAGAGCATCTTCAGTAGGTTTACGTTGTCCTGATTTCCTTTGGCAGCTGGTCATTCCTGGATAGCTTTACTGCCCTTGGTGCACTCCTCCTTACCCCCATCCACATGGCATGCTTACGTGAGACTTTGGAACAAGTGGGACCAGTTTTGTTTGTCCAAGGGGGTCGAGACTACTCAGGGATCTCATGCAACTTTATGTGATTGGTTGGTGAGTCTAAACGCCTTGGGCGCTCGCCAAGGAGCCATTCAATCAAGGTTGAGTGCATTGTCTTTCTTTTACAGGTCGTTGGCCTTACCCAACCCCACAAATTTGTTTTTCATTCGGCAAGCAGTTAAAAGTTGGGTTAGAGCTCAGCCGCAGCAAAAAGATATCTGCGAACCTATCACCAGTGACTGACTGGGTGGTTCACACACTGGATAGCATTTGTAACTCTACATTCAAGATTTTGCTTTTTAAAACCGCGTTCATGTTAGCCTTCACTGTGGCACTAAGAGTTAGCGAGTTAGTGGCTCTATCAACACAGACAATAGGTATAGGGATCCAATTTGAGCATATCAGGGCATCATTTGACTTTCTATTACTATTTATCCCCTGTTCTAAGACTGATCAGGCAGGGAAGGGCATTTGGCTCTCCATTCCGCCAAAGGCAGATAGTTCTTGCAGCCCAGTAAGTATAGTTAACACATCTGAAGATAACATAGGAAGACAGATGCGCCACATGGCCTAGTATTGTCTAAGTAGATGGATAATCTTATGTGATAAATTGCACTCAGATTTAGTGGAGCACCTTGTCAGTGCAGATGGAGCAGGCTGGGATCAAACAGTTACCCAGCAGACTGGCCTCTGGTGTAGGAACAGCAATCTCTAGATGGGGTGGAAGCATAATAAAGCCAATAAGGCCTAGTACTGTATAACTCAGTAAATTATATTAGTGAAAATGAAATTGCACTGCCATGTTGTAAAGCACCTCTCTTGGTGCGAGTGTAGCACGTTGGGGGTTAAAACAGTCACCCAGCAGACTGACCTCCAGTGTTTCAGGGTAAATCCAGGAAACTTCAAGGGCTCAGGTGGTATGTCCCAAAATATAGTACCTCAATAAAGATGTCATTGAAAATAAAAGTATGGCAGTAAGTGGTAAGTAAAAACTTACTTTAATAAAAGTGTTAAAACATACAACGCGTTTCTCAACCAAAATAAGTTTGTTTCGTCAGGCTTTATAAAGTATAACAAACACTTGCTATATATACCATACTTAGGCCTAGATTTGGAGTTCGGCGGTAGCCGTCAAAACCAGCGTTAGAGGCTCCTAACGCTGGTTTTGGCCGCCCGCTGGTATTTGGAGTCAGTGATTAAAGGGTCTAACGCTCACTTTTCAGCCGCGACTTTTCCATACCGCAGATCCCCCTACGCCATTTGCGTAGCCTATCTTTTCAATGGGATCTTTCTAACGCTGGTATTTAGAGTCGTTTCTGAAGTGAGCGTTAGAGCTCTAACGACAAGATTCCAGCCGCCTGAAAATAGCAGGAGTTAAGAGCTTTCTGGCTAACGCCGGTTCATAAAGCTCTTAACTACTGTACCCTAAAGTACACTAACACCCATAAACTACCTATGTACCCCTAAACCGAGGTCCCCCCACACCGCCGCCACTCGATTAAAATTTTTAACCCCTAATCTGCCGACCGCCACCTACGTTATACTTATGTACCCCTAATCTGCTGCCCCTAACCCCGCCGACCCCTGTATTACATTTATTAACCCCTAACCTGCCCCCCACAACGTCGCCGCCAGCTACTTAAAATAATTAACCCCTAATCTTCCGACCGCAAAGCGCCGCCACCTACGTTATCCCTATGTACCCCTAATCTGCTATATTATATTTATTAACCCCTAATCTGCCCCCCTCAACGTCGCCGACACCTGCCTACACTTATTAACCCCTAATCTGCCGAGCGGACCTGAGCGCTACTATAATAAAGTTATTAACCCCTAACCCGCCTCACTAACCCTATCATAAATAGTATTAACCCCTAATCTGCCCTCCCTAACATCGCCAACACCTAACTTCAATTATTAACCCCTTCTCTGACGACCGGAGCTCACCGCTATTCTAATAAATGTATTAACCCCTAAAGCTAAGTCTAACCCTAATACTAACACCCCCCTAAGTTAAATATAATTTAAATCTAACGAAATAAATTAACTCTTATTAAATAACTTATTCCTATTTAAAGCTAAATACTTACCTGTAAAATAAATCCTAATATAGCTACAATATAAATTATAATTATATTATAGCTATTTTAGGATTAATATTTATTTTACAGGCAACTTTGTAATTATTTTAACCAGGTACAATAGCTATTAAATAGTTAAGAACTATTTAATAGTTACCTAGTTAAAATAATAACAAATTTACCTGTAAAATAAATCCTAACCTAAGATATAATTAAACCTAACACTACCCTATCAATAAATTAATTAAATAAACTACCTACAATTACCTACAATTAACCTAACACTACACTATCAATAAATTAATTAAACACAATTGCTACAAATAAATACAATTAAATAAACTAGCTAAAGTACAAAAAATAAAAAAGAACTAAGTTACAAAAAATAATAAAATATTTACAAACATAAGAAAAATATTACAACAATTTTAAACTAATTACACCTACTCTAAGCCCCCTAATAAAATAACAAAGCCCCCCAAAATAAAAAATTCCCTACCCTATTCTAAATTAAAAAAGTTACAAGCTCTTTTACCTTACCAGCCCTGAACAGGGCCCTTTGCGGGGCATGCCCCAAGGATTTCAGCTCTTTTGCCTGTAAAAAAAAACATACCATACCCCCCCCAACATTACAACCCACCACCCACATACCCCTAATCTAACCCAAACCCCCCTTAAATAAACCTAACACTAAGCCCCTGAAGATCTTCCTACCTTGTCTTCACCATACCAGGTTCACCGATCCGTCCTGGCTCCAACATCTTCATCCAACCCAAGCGGGGGTTGGCGATCCATCATCCGGTGCTGAAGAGGTCCAGAAGAGGCTCCAAAGTCTTCCTCCTATCCGGCAAGAAGAGGACATCAGGACCGGCAAACATCTTCTCCAAGCGGCATCTTCAATCTTCTTCCATCCGGTGCGGAGCGGGTCCATCTTGAAGCAGGCGACGAGGATCCATCCTCTTCTTCCTTTGTCTCCCGACGAATGACGGTTCCTTTAAGGGACGTCATCCAAGATGGCGTCCCTCGAATTCCGATTGGCTGATAGTATTCTATCAGCCAATCGGAATTAAGGTAGGAATTTTCTGATTGGCTGATGGAATCAGCCAATCAGAATCAAGTTCAATCCGATTGGCTGATCCAATCAGCCAATCAGATTGAGCTCGCATTCTATTGGCTGTTCCGATCAGCCAATAGAATGCGAGCTCAATCTGATTGGCTGATTGGATCAGCCAATCAGATTGAACTTGATTCTGATTGGCTGATTCCATCAGCCAATCAGAAAATTCCTACCTTAATTCCGATTGGCTGATAGAATCCTATCAGCCAATCGGAATTCGAGGGACGCCATCTTGGATGACGTCCCTTAAAGGAACCGTCATTCGTCGGGAGACAACGGAAGAAGAGGATGGATCCGCGTCGCCTGCTTCAAGATGGACCCGCTCCGCACCGGATGGAAGAAGATTGAAGATGCCGCTTGGAGAAGATGTTTGCCGGTCCGGATGTCCTCTTCTTGCCGGATAGGAGGAAGACTTTGGAGCCTCTTCTGGACCTCTTCAGCACCGGATGATGGATCGCCAACCCCCGCTTGGGTTGGATGAAGATGTTGGAGCCAGGACGGATCGGTGAACCTGGTATGGTGAAGACAAGGTAGGAAGATCTTCAGGGGCTTAGTGTTAGGTTTATTTAAGGGGGGTTTGGGTTAGATTAGGGGTATGTGGGTGGTGGGTTGTAATGTTGGGGGGGGGGTATGGTATGGGTTTTTTTACAGGCAAAAGAGCTGAAATCCTTGGGGCATGCCCCGCAAAGGGCCCTGTTCAGGGCTGGTAGGGTAAAAGAGCTTGTAACTTTTTTAATTTAGAATAGGGTAGGGAATTTTTTATTTTGGGGGGCTTTGTTATTTTATTAGGGGGCTTAGAGTAGGTGTAATTAGTTTAAAATTGTTGTAATATTTTTCTTATGTTTGTAAATATTTTATTATTTTTTGTAACTTAGTTCTTTTTTATTTTTTGTACTTTAGCTAGTTTATTTAATTGTATTTATTTGTAGCAATTGTGTTTAATTAATTTATTGATAGTGTAGTGTTAGGTTAATTGTAGGTAATTGTAGGTAGTTTATTTAATTAATTTATTGATAGGGTAGTGTTAGGTTTAATTATATCTTAGGTTAGGATTTATTTTACAGGTAAATTTGTTATTATTTTAACTAGGTAACTATTAAATAGTTCTTAACTATTTAATAGCTATTGTACCTGGTTAAAATAATTACAAAGTTGCCTGTAAAATAAATATTAATCCTAAAATAGCTATAATATAATTATAATTTATATTGTAGCTATATTAGGATTTATTTTACAGGTAAGTATTTAGCTTTAAATAGGAATAATTTATTTAATAAGAGTTAATTTATTTCGTTAGATGTAAATTATATTTAATTTAGGGGGGTGTTAGTATTAGGGTTAGACTTAGCTTTAGGGGTTAATACATTTATTATAGTAGCGGTGAGGTCCGCTCGGCAGATTAGGGGTTAATAAGTGTAGGCAGGTGGAGGCGACGTTGAGGGGGGCAGATTAGGGGTTAATAAATATAATATAGGGGTCGGCGATGTTAGGGCAGCAGATTAGGGGTACATAGGGATAACGTAGGTTGCGGCGGTTTACGGAGCGGCAGATTAGGGGTTAAAAATAATATGCAGGGGTCAGCGATAGCGGGGGCGGCAGAATAGGGGTTAATAAGTGTAAGGTTAGGGGTGTTTAGATTCCGGGTACATGTTAGAGTGTTAGGTGCAGACATAGGAAGTGTTTCCCCATAGGAAACAATGGGGCTGCGTTAGGAGCTGAACGCTGCTTTTTTGCAGGTGTTAGGTTTTTTTTCAGCTCAAACAGCCCCATTGTTTCCTATGGGAGAATCGTGCACGAGCACGTTTTTGAGGCCGGCCGCGTCCGTAAGCAACTCTGGTATCGAGAGTTGCATTTGCGGTAAAAATGCTCTACGCTCCTTTTTTGGAGCCTAACGCAGCATTTGATTAAACTCTCGATACCAGAGTTAAATTTATGGTGCGGCCAGAAAAAAGCCTGCGGAGCGTTAACAGCCCTTTTACCGCCGAACTCCAAATCTAGGCCTTAGTATCAAACATAATGAGCCACACCTGGTGTTGGAGTTCATCAATTATACATGTCATGGTAGCGAGAGTAAACACTCTAAATATGGCGTAATTCATTGGCTACAAAGTGTAACCAATCAGATACATGAAAATGTTAACACATTTATAACAAGTTAACAAAATAGATATACATAATACAATTGTTGCTATAAAATAAATAATAAAACAAAATAATCCTATATCAGCACATGCTGCTATCAACATATGCTAACAAAGGACACTAACATAAAATGCTACACATGCTTGCTGTGACTAGTTTGGGTTAATAGGCGAATATGTTGGCGCTTCATAAATAAAGTGTAATAATAATAAAATATAATATCCAATAAAGCTAAAATTAAGTCATAAATGATGGTTCATCTATGTATTGTAACTCTCTAAAGAGATGATTTTTTTACCACTGTGTATCATATCACACACTATTAAAATCGGACCCTCAAACCCATTGTGTTTTACTCAAAGCACTATGGGGCATATGTATCAAGCTACGTATGGAGCTTGATGCCCCGTGTTTCTTGCGCGCCTGCAGGCTCGCCAGAAACAGCAGTTATGAAGCAGCGGTCACAAAGACCGCTGTTCCATAACCTATCCGCCTGCTCTGAGCAGGCGGACAGACATCGCCGGAAATCAACCCGATCGAGTACGATCGGGTTGATTGACACCCCCCTGCTGGCGGCCCATTGGCCGCGAGTCTGCAGGAGGCGGCATATTGCTCGCCGTATTCAGAGATGTCTGTCGGACCTGATCCGCACTGTCGGATCAGGTCCGACAGACATTGATAACTAGGGGCCTATATGTGCTTTAAATATAGATGATATTGTATATGTCATACATACCTTGCAGATAGCATATACTAATCAAAATTTGTTGTGAAATGTAAAACAAATGGCTAATATCTCCATGTTGTAAAGTTCTTTGGAAAAGTATTGTGTAAAAAAAGTATTTACGGAACTAAAAGGAGGCGGGATCTTGTAAAGAAGTGAATCCGTATGATAGGTTTTACAAGGAACGTCATTAGCATCAGCCACAGTGTACGCCCATATGAGTGAGATGCACAGTGAAACATAAATTTATGACTAAAGATATTATATTGTGCTCTTAACCAGAATTGATACAATATACTAGTAATCCTATATAAATATATAGAAGTGAGTAAGTGTATTGGATATTATTCTACTAAGCCCACTAGGTAAATATATAAATATAGTGGACTATAATTCGAAGTATATACTCATATGGTGTGTGAAAAAATGTATATATTGAGAAATAATAATGTGTGATGAATAATAATACTTAGTGATCAGATGGTGTGCCATATAATCTATCATAAAGTGATAGATGTGACCACCTATGTGACTGTAATTTAAGAGTATTGGGAAGTGATAATTTAGTTAATGAAACGTGCAACATATGTAAATATATATATATAAATATGTATATATATATATATATATATATATATATATATATATATAGATCATGTATAACATGAGGATTTGTACCATATGTGTAAGTGATTAATATATCAGAGGGTTGTATGAATGTGAGTCAACTAGCTCAGTCATAAATCAAATGCTGCTAGATCCACACATTTATTAAGGCCTTCTGGGGTAGGTGTATGCAACTTATGGAATATGGATCCAGTATGTCTCTCTACGTCTAAGTTGTAACATGGGATTATGTGTTTTTCTTGATATGTGTTCAATAGGAAATAATGACAATGTTTCAGTGTTGATACACTATGTTTTAATACTTTCCTTTCAACATTGCGAACATGTTCACCCCAGCGTCTTTTTATTTTACGGCACGCATGCCCTATATGTTGGACTTCACACATACACTGTATTAAATATACAACATAAGTTGATTCGCATATGAGGCGTTTTTTGATAGCAAATTGTTCTCCTGTGACATTGGACTGAAATGTCTTGATACCACTTTTCACGACTTTGCACATATTATATCTGGATTTATGACATTTAAACATACCACATTTAGGTACAAAGTTACCAAGAAAAGTATTGTTCTTAGAATTAATGGCCACATTTGTATTATTTATAAGTATTTTATCCCTGACTATTTTACTAGGTGCCAATTTGTTTTTGATAGTAGGAGCTCTCCTAAAGAGGATTCTAGGTTTGCTAGATATCTGTTTTGTTTTGTTTTTTTCAAAAAGGGATCATCACATATGATAGACCAATGTCTAGTAATAATTTGCTTTATTTCACAATAATGGCTGCTAAAGTCAGTTATGAACAAGGGGGTATTGAGTTCTCGATGCTTTTTAGTTGTTGAATGATCTTTATTATTCTTTAGTGTGGTCTTAGTGAAGTATTTGGTCCTATCATCATTTAAAGCTCTGAGATAACAGAAATCTATCTTTAAGAATAATTGCTTGTAATTTGTAATTTTCCTTGGTACTCAGTCCCTCCTTAAGCACCATAATTGTCCATATGGGACATTTCTCTTCCAACTCAGGTAGTGATTGTTGTTAAAATCTAAAAAGCTGTTGCAGTCAACTTTTTAAAAAAAGGTTTTAGACACGATATGCCCAGAGGAGGAAAAAGATAATGTCATATCGAGAAAGTCAATCTTATTGGATTGAAAATTACTCGTAAACTTCCAACCATAATCGTTAATATTAAGGGAGTCTGTAAAACTAGATGCTTCAGCATAAGATCCCTTAAACAAAAATAACAAGTCATCAATGTAGTGGCCATAGAACACCAGACTTACCCCCAAGGAGGAATTGTAAATACAAGTGTCCTTAAAATGTCCCATGTACAAATTGGCAAAACTGGGGGCAAATTTGGTGCCCATGGCCATACCCTTGATCTGTAAATAATGGCAAATTATAATGGATGTACAATATTATTTAGATGAATCATATAGACTTTTACATGATAACACCACCTATATCAGCCTCAAACATAACCCTATACAATCTCAAAAAAAGAAACTAAATATACTGCTAGATAAGGCCAAGACCTCTGGGGTCATCACAGATTCTGAATTTAATTTTCTCAAAATAGATTTTCCAAAAAACCCTACTTTCTACTTTTTGCCAAAAATCCATAAACATCTCACTAAACCCCCAGGACGCCCCATTATATCTGGAATTGAATCAATATCCTCCAACCTTTCCCAATATGTTGATCATTATCTTCAAAATTATGTCACACAGCTACCATCATACTTAAAAGATTCCACCCACTTTCTAAATATCCTAAACGAAATAAAATGGCAAAACAATTACACTATGGTTACATGTGATGTTAATTCATTATATACAAATATCGACCACAACCTTGGATTAAAAGCCATTTCTCACTATTTAGATAAAGACCATAATTTACTGTATGAACAAAATAAATTTATTTTAGACAGTATAGACTTCATTTTAAAGAATAATAGTTTTATGTTTAATAACGAATTCTTCCTCCAGACCAGGGGTACCGCTATGGGCACAAGGTTCGCTCCCAGTTATGCGAACCTGTTTATGGGCCTCTTTGAAGAATCATTTATAACTAATGGCCAATGGGGAGCGAACCTTGTGCTCTACAAAAGATATATCGATGATATATTCCTGGTCTGGAGGGGTGACTATGAGATCCTAGAATTATTTCTGGAAGATATTAACACTAATGATCTAGGCTTGACATTTACACATGAACACAGTATGAAATTGATACATTTCTTAGATATTGAGGTAGAAATTGTAGATGATTTAGTAAAAACCAGAACTTATTTCAAAACCATAGATTCAAACAATTTTATTCATTATCAAAGCTGCCACCTAAATAGGTGGAAGGACAATATCCCAAAAAGTCAAATGCTCAGAGTCAGAAAGAATTGCTCTGACTTAGAATCTTATGACACACAATCCAACATTTTACTTGATAGATTCACAGAGAAAGGATACAATAAGAAAAAAATCCAGAACACCATTACATCTGTGAGAAAAATAAATAGATCTGATTTATTACATAAATATTCCAAACAAACCAAAAATAATTATACAGAGAACTCACTCTCCCCTAGTGAACAAAACTTCATTCCTTTCATTACTGAATACAATTCACATCATAAAGAAATCAGAACCATCCTTACTAAACACTGGCACTATATTGTACAAGACCCCATACTTGGAACTATAGTCAAAAAAAAGCCAGATCTCATATTTAAGAAAGCAAAAAATCTTAAAAGCTATCTATCACCGAGTGAATTTAAAAGAAAAAAGAATAATTTTACTGATATTGATCTGAATAATGAAAAAATATTTGGATTTTATCCATGTTATAAGTGTAAATCTTGCAAACACAGCAGTAAAAACAAAAAGATAGTTTCTACCAATCAACTATTCACATTCACTATCAAAGATACCATAAAATGTAGTGACTCAAATGTAATATACTGCATAAAATGCTCATGTGATTTATTTTATATAGGTCAAACTAGTCGCACACTCAAAGATCGAATAAGAGAACATATCTGGAACATCGAGCATAAGACTACTAAAACTATATTGTACAAACACTTCACTGAAATACACTCTGGAGATCTTAAATGCTTTCACTTCTGGGGTATGAAAAAAATTCAACAAAATCCAAGAGGGGGAAATGTAGAAAAAACACTTATAAAAAAAGAAGCAGAACTAATTTTCAAATTTAAAACAGTGCACCCATTGGGATTAAATAGTGCCTTTGATCTCAATTCTATTCTATAACCATTTGAAACTAATCTATTCTCCCTCTACACAATATCACTATAAGTTGGGTTTTAGGTTTTATTTATAATTATTACACATATATACTATATATTGGACTTATATAATATACATGTCTCATGTCTCTAATTAAAAAACTAAAAATTTAGTATATAGTATTATAGATTTGAAGTAAAACAACTATACACACCTCCTTCACATTTTCTCCTATTGCACTTAAAGCACTGGCTCACCTTTTTTAAAAAAAATTCCCTGCCAAGCTTATTTTATATATATAGGGTCACATATCTCCCTCTATAAGCAAAAATAAATGTTAGTAATACACCATATATGAAAATTTCTAATATGTATATATTTTATACAATCAATGTATAACCATCTACTGACAATTTTATATCTCTCCATATTACACATATAGATGTCATGTGTGGAGCTATACATGAATGAGTACCGTATATACAAAAATTATTTTTAATCTTTTTTATCATTATGTTCTAGTATCCAGATATAAATGTCTTTATATACTATTGATATATACATGAAAGATTGTTATTTACTGACTCACCTGTATATATTACTAATACATGCTTCCAATATTGACAAACCAATCATCTTGAGGCTAGTATAGAGTTAACTATGACCTCACACTATCACACCTGATGCTGAGTACACATCCCTCTATAAAAAGCGTTAATTACCCTTAGTAAGCATCTTGATAAAGGCAGCTAACACTGCCGAAACGCGTAGATTTGCTTACTTTTATTACATACTATTTTACACTGATTGTCATATGTTACTAGTCACAGGTTCATTTCGACCTCTATGATAAAAATAGAGAGAGATATATGATTAATCCCTGTGTGTGACTTTCTCTCAGTGCTGTTCTATAACCTTTCCTTCTCACGGCACAAAAAACAGGTTCATTTCTACCTCCTTGAAAGCTTTTGAGGTAGATGTATGAGTAATTCCTGTGTGCCCATCGATTGCATTATATCTGCATTATAGTAATAACTCTCTGCTGCATAGAAAAATCATCTACAATACACAGCGGATATTGCACAGGCCGGAACCTACTTCTAAAGAAATTTTTTTTATATATATTGGGGAGGAGAAAGACGGATCGACATTGAGCTGTTTCAAACAGTTGAAGATTTGTCATCACTGAGTTTTCGAAAAACTCGTCGGACACTTGCAAGTATTACTAGGGATATAAAGTGTCTATTTTCTATTGAGACTTTCTTGTTTCAAATTTGTATCTACCTCTGGCTCACAGGATTGGAGGACTCTGACTAGTCAGGTCACGTGATGCACACAGCTCACGGCTTGTTTTTTCATAACTGCTACTAACGGCTAACAGATTGGACTCACTCGATATTTGCTCCAGATACAAGAGCGGTTTGACATTATTAGCTCTTTGTTACTATACTGTTTTTTTGGCTGATCGATATATTGCCTTTATTTACATCTCTGCCTAATCAAAGCTATATTTATGTTTTAGATACTTATGCTACAATATTGCATTTATTGTTTTTTAAATAGATACATTGAATGTATATAGCTTAATTCTCAGCTATATTTTAACTCAATTGATGCCGGCATCTTATATGTATTTTTAACCATCTGTGTATAGTGTATATTATGGTATTCATTACTACGAAATCCACATATGAATAATACATATTTTTCATTAAAACCTTTTATATATCACTTGGCTTTATTTTCTTTAAATTAATAGAATAAATTATAACAGACACACGTATCTGGTGAGCTCCCATATAGAGCGCTTATCCCACCCCCCTTTCTCATATTACACATCTATAGTCAGTATATGGAGATTTACTAGACTACTTAAGGGATTTAAGCTTACACCATTGTTTAGCACTCACACCACAACTTTTTTCTTTCTGTAAATAATGGCAACCCTGATATTTAAAATAATTATGATGTAGAATAAAGTGAATACGTTTGCTAATGTAGTTTTGTTGTTTGACCGGCATATGTATGTCTGTTTTCAAATATGACTGAGTGGCTATAAGACCTTTATCATGAGGTATGTTAGAGTATAAGGAACTCACGTCACTAGTGATCCACCAAAGATCTTCACTAGTTTTTGTGATTTCTAAATTAGTATGTTTAGTCAATAGATCTGATGAATCTCTAAGAAAAGACGGTAAAGCTATAACATGTTTTTGCAAAAAGGAGTCGATATAGGCCGACAAATTATCTGTAAGGCTCCCAATACCAGCTATTATTGGACGTCCAGGAGGATTTTTTGTATTTTTGTGTACTTTCGGTAAATGATAATATAAAGATGTACTGGGATCTTTAGGAAAAAGATAATCCCTTACGGTCAGCCTCTGCTATATAGTCCACAGTATTTTGAAGAGCTATTCCGCCCCCTTTGTGCACTTGGTGGATTACTATATGTTTATTTTCTTTTAGGGTATTTAGCACATGTTGTTCACCTGAACTAAGGTTGTGTCTGTATTTAAGTTTTTTGGGGAGTTTTTCTAAATCTTTCAGAACCATTGATTGAAAAATACAGATATCAGAGTTTTTCATTCTTGGAGGGTTGAAGGTGGATTTAGGTTTAAAATCAGTACGTTGATAATTTTCAATCAATTGCTCCAAAAGAGTGTCAGGTTCATATATTAGGCAGCCATCTTTCAGACGTTCATCATCGTTTGTCTCGTTATCTGTATTTTTAGTATGTTTCTCTGAAAAATACTTTTGTAATGATAACTTTCTCGTGAAATTATTTACATCTACAAAAAGTTAAAACATATTCGGTGATGGGCTAAAGGATAGACCATTACACAAAACTTTAATTTCTTTAGAATTAAGTACATGCTCAGACAAATTAAATATCCCTTTTTTGTATTGTTGAAGATTTTCCTCTACTGCCACGTTTGCGTAAGTTCTTTTTTGATGTGGCGGTCGAGGAGACATCGACGGTTGTTCTAACTGGTGGTCTGGGCTTACTCCTAAAAAAGGGGTAGTACATTGTTTACTATCATATGATGTAGGATTAGAAATAGATTTTGGGCCCTCAGGGCTATCAGACCTTACTGGTAAAAATGTATTATGTGTTGCAATAGACCTAGATGGTGGAAAATTGTGCGTAGATTTTTCATTGTAAGAGTTGGAAGTTTGTCTATTACGTAATTGTCTCATAGAGTTATATGATTGTTGTTGTTCATGATGTTCATGTATCCCAGGTCTCCTCCAATTCTTATAATGGTGGTCATGATATTGTTTAAATTGGTGCTTATTATCATCATGATATCCATTATAGGCAGAGTAATTATTGTGTTGTCTAATCCCAGTAGGATTGATCCTTGGTGGAAATTCAAAAGTTTTCCAATCGTCATAAAATGTTTTCTGATCATCATAAAATGATTGTGGTCTATTAAATGTATGGGTATTCTCCTTATATGGGGCATTGATATTATAATACTTATGATTAGAAGAGTGATTATTGAAGTTTCTGTTTTTCCTATTAGAATATGTATTAGATTTGGTTGATGAGCCTAACGGTCTTTCATCAGGGAATGAGTTATGGTAGGATTGACATTTCTATTATCAGTGTGGTTGAAGGTGTAAACTTCACCTTTCAAATATTCCTCTTCATCCCTAGCAAATTTCTTATTTTTCTATCTAATAATCTCATTTTGGTAATCATCAGCTTTATTATATACTGTTATCCTCTGATTCAAAATCAGTGTGATTGATACATTTTTCTAGATCTTTGTGGGTTTTATCAATTACTATACCTGCATCATTATATAGTTTTTGACAATGTTTAATTAAAATGTCTTAAAAAGTATTAGAACAAACAGAGAGGGCATCTTCCCATTCCTTTAGTACCTCAGTAATATTCTTAAAAGAACACTTTTTAAAACTCTAAGGCCTCTGGGTATCTGTTTTTTTAGTTTATATTTTTTCAGAGTTTCTGCATCCCACCAGTGTCTATGTTCAACTTTTAAGAGATTTTCCAATTTATTAAAAAGAGTGGGCATAGATGAATCTATAGAGCTCTCGTTAGAGTTTGGTTCAATTGTATCCATATTAGTATTGTTCTTACATCTATTTGATCTTTCTAAGAAATACAGCATATTAGGTTAGGTCGACTACCCTTAGTGGACCAAAAGATATAGTATATATAACAAAGCGATTATACTAAAAAGTAAATATATATATATATATATATATATATAGATATATATATTCTTCAACAAACTACAAGAGGAGAACAAGGACCATCAAAAATTTCTTAAGGCCCTGTATAGATATGGAATCAAGCACTCTTTTTTTATAAAAAATAGCTCAAAAGTGAAGCTAAATTAAACAAATGGAATGAATCTCTGACCAGTACAATCACTGAGAACAAAAAATAATTTATTAATAGTACAGAAAGAAGTAAATCCTAACTGTCCAAACATAGCAATAGGCCAGTTGTGCGCTGGCCTCAGGTATATGTTAGCAACACAAAGTAAAGTATGTTGAACAAACAATATAGTACATGTGGCCAATTAAAACCCTGAAGATGTGCACATCATAATCATAATATTGGCAAAAATGCAATCCAAAGACACCTAGTACACTGCTACACCCAAGCTGTACACGGTACCCAAGTCAATACAAGGGATAATTACCAAACAGGTAATTTTTTAGGGATCTAAGAAGTGATAGGTGCTTTGTAAAGATTTCAGGAACAACAATAATGGAAGTTCAGTAACAATTACAAAGAATTACATACAAGTATGAAGAATAGCTATTGCAATGGTTATTAGCGCCCTTTGGTTAATGTCCAAACAGATTATATATATATATCACAAAATGAACTGCAATACTTTATAGGCAATAGTGACAACCTATCCAATGTGTAACAATGTAAATATAATACAATACAGTATATCAAAACAAGAATGTAACAAAGTCCCAAGTAATGATGAGAGGTATAAGTATATTCCTCAGGATCAAATGGTAGCTGTAGGTCGAGGCAGCTATCTGTAGAAGGATCAAGGTCTCGATCCAGGTTCAGCAATCTGTAGATAACATAGTGTAAGGTAACTAGATTTGCTGCTGGTAGTAGTTCTGAATATTGGATCTCAACTGCAGATTTGTTTTAGATATGAGATGCAATAGTAGTGTTTTTTGAGAGAGTAATATAAATTGGTTACAGGAGAATGATTCAACAGGTTCCTGTATACTGGATATTTTGTTATTTAACAGTTGATAGAGTATAGGTGAATTAACTCCGTGTTGGAAGAGATTTGATACAAGTTCCTTAATAAGAACCAGAATGCTACTTCACTGTCAGTCCAGAGCTGAGTGGAGAGTTGTTACTATGCTGCGTGCAAACAGCTTGTTTCCGGAAGTCAGAATAATTCAGATCAGAGGATAAGCTGTGCTGCCTTGACGTAGTACAGGGGGTGTGAATTCTGCATCCAATCAGGAGGGAGGATGAGCTGACAGTCTGGGGACGGAGGATAGGTAAACGCGATTAGCGGTGATGCAGCGGAAATCCCCTGGAGAGTGGGCTGTAAGTAATGAGGAGATTAGACCTTTCAATTGCCGCAATCTGAATCAGGGTGTCATTAACTAAGCTCACCCCTCTGATGACCGCATCTGCGGTATGGTTGAAATGTCATAGTAGTTATGCAGCGGAGGGTAGCATGCTTCATAGCCAGGTACTTAAAGTCCAAATAAAAAATAATAGGAGAGAGAATGAGAAAAGGATACTGGTCCGGGTCTGTCTGGGTTTGTACGGTGGAAACATAAAATCAAACGTGAAGCATTAAGATTAGAGGAGGGTTCACAGGAATCCTTGTCAGAGGAATAACCCTTCCATCAAACCAGATACTGTAGCTGTCCTTTGAACAGCCTGGAATCCTGAATGGAACTAATCTCATAAATGTCATCATCAGTTACCACCGGAGGTAGAAGAATATCAGCAGTTTGTGACCTAGATGGTATATGGGGTTTCAGTAAGGACACGTGGAAGGTCGGGTGTTTCCGATATTCAGGAGGTAATTCCAGTGTGACAGCATTTTCATTCACAAGTTTTCTTATCTCAAAGGGTCCTATGAATGACTGTGAGAATTTTCTACACAGTCTTTTCATCTTGAGGTTTTTGGTGGAGAGCCAGACTTTATCCCCTACAGAATATTTTGGTGGTTTTTCTTCTTTTTGTATCATAATATTTATTTTGTCTTTCTTGTGCTTGGGTTATGTTGTCCTTTAATTGAGAGAATGTTTCAGCCAAGGTGTTAACAGTATCATCTATTTGGGATGAAGTGGTGTTTAAGTGAGGGAACAGATGGAATGTGGGGTGATATCCATAATTCAAGTAGAAATGTGAACATTTAGTAGAGGCATTAGTTGAATTATTATAGGCATATTCTGCCATGGCCATATTGTTGTACCATTGATCTTGATGGAACGAACAATAACAACAGATGTATTGTTCCAACCACTGGTTAACTCTTTCTGTTTGTCCATTTGTCTGGGGGTGATAAGCTGTGGGGTACCGCTGGTCAACTTGGAGAACCTTACATAATGGTTTCCAAAACTTGGCAGCAAATTGGGATCCCCTGTTTATTATAATGATCGAAGGGAGTCCATGTAAACGGACTATATGGGGTTGGAAGTTTTCTGTAGGGAAAGAAATGCGCCATTTTCGTGAAATGATCTACCATGACCAGTATGGTATTGTGGTTAGTGGATGGAGGTAGATCAATGATAAAATCCATTCCTATGGTTTGCCAAGGTCTGTCTGGAATCTGAAGTGGTTTTAGTAAACCATAGGGACAAGCTTTTTCGGGTTTTAGTATCGTACATGTTTGACACGTCATGACATAGTTGTTTACAGTTTGATCCATCCTAGGCCACCAGTAATGCCATTTTAAGAGTTCCAATGTCCTGTGGATACCTTGATGACCAGCTAGAGGTGAGTCATGATGATTGTATGTTAGAGGTTCTCTGATTGGTGGTGGTATGTAGAGTTTATCCCTGAAGTATTAGAACCCATCGGGTTTCCTTTGAAACTTCTGTTTTGGGAAGGTAGCATCTTCTTGTTGGTTAGCACGTAGGGAATAGAGAGGATCTACCACGAGACCAATGTAGTGTTCTGGAGAGAGTACCGCTTGAGGAGGGGTCTCAGTGAAAGGTTGGTAAAGTCTTCTGGATAAAGCATCGGCTTTTCCATTCTTGGACCCTGGTCGGTACGTTATATGAAAGTTGAATCTTGTGAAGTATAGACTCTATCTAAGTTGACGGGCAGACAAGGTTTTACTTGATTGGAGATATTCCAAATTACGGTGGTCAGTGAAGATAAGTATAGGTATTTTTGTGCCTTCATGTAGGTGGTGCCAGTGTTCAAAAGATTTTTTAATGACTAGGAGCTCTTTTTTCCTATAGAGTAGTTTAACTCAGGTGGTGTGATTAATCTTGAATAGAATGCAACTGGATGAATTGGTTCTGTGGGAGTCTTCCTTTGGGATAGTATGGCTCCTATAGCATGGTTGGAGGCATCTAATTCAAAGAAATATTGTGAGTCAGGATTGGGGAATTGCAGTACGGATGCTGTGGTGAAAGATGTCTTCAGAATTTCGAATGCCTCTTGTGCCTTTGAATTCCACATGAAAGTTGAATGTGATCCAGTGAGACTACTGAGGGGTTTTGCGATGTTTGAAAATCCTTTGATGAATTTTCGGTAAAAATTGGCGAAGCCTAGGAAACGTTGTACGTCCTTTCTACTGGTAGGTATGGGCCAGTTTTGTATAGCTTCCACTTTGTTCTCCTCCACCCTGAGACCAGAAGGTGAAATGAGGTATCCAAGAAAAGATATTTCAGTGACATGTAACAAGCATTTTTCGGGCTTAGCATATAGCTGATGAGTCTGTAAATGAGCTAGCACACAACAAACGTGTTTCAGATGATCTTCCATGTTGTTAGAATAAATAAGGATGTCATCAAAATAGACCACCATACACATGTCCAACAGATCCCTGAAGATGTCATTTATGAAGTGTTGGAACGTGGCAGGGGCGTTGCACAGCCCAAACGACATGACCATGTATTCGTACAAACCGTAACAGGTTCTGAACGCAGTGAGCCACTCGTCGCCCTCTCTAATTCTGACCAGGTTATAGGCTCCTCTGAGGTCTAGTTTGGTATATATTTTGGCTTCACTGAGGCGCTCAACCAACTCAGGTATTAAGGGTAATGGATACCTATTCTTCACTGTCCTCTTATTAAGTTCTCGGTAGTCGATTATTGGTCTGAGTGAGTTGTCTTTGTTTTTGACAAAAAAAATGCCAGCATCGGCTGGTGACGTTAAAGGCCTGATAAAACCTTTTTTGAGGTTTTCATCTAGGTATAATTTTAGGTGGTCCAATTCTGGTTGGGACATGGGGTATATGTGCCCAAAAGGGATGGTGGCCCTAGGTAATAGTTCTATTGGGCAGTCTTAAATACGTTGAGGCGGAAGTGTCTCAGTTTCCTTTTTTTGAAAACTTCCAGGAAATCTTGGTATTATTCTAGTAATGTGAATTCTGACGGCTGTAAGATTTTCTGGTGAGGATAGCAAGACTTCTGACAGAAGGATGAATTGAATTCTATGTGCAACAACTCCCATTGGATGTTAGGTTGATGTATCTGGAACCATGATAACCCTAAAACAACAGGGAACAAAGGTGAAGGGATTATGTCAAAAGAGATAAACTCAACATGTCCGGTGTCAGTAGTGACATTAAAGGGATATAGACTGGTGAGTAACTGGCCCAGTGTTGACAAATGAACCATCAATAACACGAACCAAAACAGGTTTTGCTTTTAATTTTAACAGAATTTTATTTATTTTTGCTAGATCAGCATCAAGGAAGTTAGAGTATGCCCCAGAGTCGACAATGCCTTCAGTTCGGAGTGCTTGATGGTCCCACAGTAGAGAGAGAGATATAGTACAGTAAGCAGAATTGGTGACTTTATTGGTGAAACAGTTTTTTAGAATATGTGACTTACTGTTCTTTTGGCATTGTAGGATAGGACATTCTCTCACTGAATGTGCAGGGGATGCACAATACATACACAGATTCTGTTTCTTTCTGCTGAGCCTTTTTTCTGGCTGCAGGGGTCCCTTCGTAAAACCCAACTCTATAGGGACGGGAGAATCCTTAGTGGTAGAGAGTGGGCTGTGTGGTGGATAGTACTTAACTGGTGATTCTGAGTGTTGGCGTTCAGCTCGCTTTTCTCAGAGAAGTCTGTCGATCTGAATTGTGAGATCTATCAACCCTTCCAGGGTCCTAGGGGACTTGGTACGAGCTAGATAATCCTTGAGGGAATCATTTAAGCCGAGCCTGTATTGGTTGTGAAGAGCAACACTACTCCATTCTGAATCCTTTGAGTAGAGTTTAAACTCAATTAGGTATTCCTCGACAGGCCTGCGGCCTTGTTTAAGTGATTGCATCTTGGTCTCAGCAGATAATTGTTTCTGTGAGTCTTCATACAAAGTACCCATTTGTGAAAAAAAATCTGAAAGGGATCCCAATATGGGATCATCGTTTTCGAAGAACATGTCAGCCCAACTCCTAGGCTCTCCTCTTAAAAAGGATATCACAGTCATAACCTTTATCCTTTCATTATGATAAGTTCTTGGTCTCATCCGGAATAAAAAATTACATGCGTTCTTGAACTGTCTGAACATTGACCTATCTCCAGATAATTTTTCGGGGAGTGATACCTGTGGTTCTGGGGTGTTATCCCTCACCATAGCTCTAAGAGTGTCATTTTGTATCTGGAGCTCTCTCACTCCCTGTGTTAGTTGATCCACACGCTGTGATAGGCTAAACACTACATTGGGGATGTCTGCTGGATCCATGTTTCTGGCCAATTATTATGTAATGTAGCTAAATTTGCTGCTGGTAGTAGTTCTCAACTAGTACTCAATTGTAGATTTGTTTTAGCTATGAGATGCAATAGTAGTGTTTTTTGAGAGAGTAGTATAAATTGATTACAGGAGAATGATTCAACAGGTTCCTGTATACTGGATATTTTGTTATTTAAGAGTTGATAGAGTATAGGTGAATTAACTCCATGTTGGAAGAGATTTGATACAAGTTCCTTAATAAGAACCATATTGCTACTTCACTGTCAGTCCAGAGCTGAGTGGAGAGTTGTTACTATGTTGCGTGCAAACAGCTTGTTTCCGGAAGTCAGAATAATTCAGATCAGAGGGTGTGAACACTGCATCCAATCAGGAGCGAGGATGAGCTGACAGTCTGGGAAACAAAATTAAAATCAAGAAAAGAGAGCAGCACACATCCCAAACATAGGACGCATTTTGGGTTTCCCAGTACTCACATGGTAACCAGAGTAAACACTCTAAATATGGCGTAATTCATTGGCTACAAAGTGTAACCAATCAGATACACGAAAATATTATCACATTTATAACAAGTTAACAAGATAGATATACATAATACACTTCTATATATTTATATAGGATCACTAGTATATTGTACCAATTCTGGTTAAGAGCACAATATAATATCTTTAGTCAAAAATGTATGTTTCACTGTGCATCTCACTACAAGATTGTGCGCTCATTTATATGGTGTGCCTGTCTCTTGATCAGAGATTTTTGCACACACTAACTGATCAAGTTAATCACACCTGCTGATCAGATTATTATTCCAAATAGTAAGCTATTTCGGGTATAGATATTACTTATTAACGCAAACACTTGACTGGTCTTTCCATCTAACCACGATCACTAATTAATGGTTTGACACATTGTAGACATGTATTATTAGACAATAGCGCGATATATACATTTACAGACTATGGGTATATGTATCATGTGAGGATCTATTTGATAGGTCACAGTCATTTCCCCTTTTTCCAATCCGGCTTTTGATACACATGACGTCATTGGAATGGCCGTACACTGTAGCTGACGCTAATGACGTTCCTTGCAAAACCTGACCATCATACGGATTCACTTCTTTATAAGATCCCGCCTCCTTTTAAATCTGTAAATACTTTAGACACAATACTTTTCCAAAGAACTTTATAATATGGAGTTGTCAGCCCTTCGTTTCACATTTCACAGCAAATTTTAATTAGTATATGCTATCTGGAAGGTATGTATGACATAGACAATATCTTCTATATTTAATGCACTTATAATGCTTTGAGTAAAACACAATGGGTTTGAAGGTCCGATTTTAATAGTGTGTGATATGACACACTTACAGTGGTAACAAATCATCTCTTTAGAGAGTTACAATACAGAGATGAACCATCATATATGACTTAATTTTAACTTTATTGGATATTACCTCTAACTAGTAACAGCAAGCATGTGTGGCATTTTCTGTTAGTGTCCTTTGTTAGCATTAGTTGAAAGCAGCATGTGCTGATATAGGATTATTTTGTTTTATTTTTTATTTTATAGCAACACATGTATTATGTATATCTATTTTGTTGTACTTTGTATAACTTGTTATAAATGTATTAACATTTTCATGTATCTGATTGGTTACACGCCATATTTAGAGTGTTTACTCTTGTTACCATGACATGTATAATTGATGAACACCAGTTGTGGCTCATTATGTTTGATACTTAGTATGGTATATATAGGAAGTGTTTGTTATACTTTTTAAAGCCTGATGAAACAACCTTCTTTTGGTTGAGAAACGCGTTGCATGTTTTTATACTTTTATTAAAGTAAGTTTTTACTTACCACTTGCTGCCATACTTTTATTTTCAATGACATCTTTATTGATGTACAATATTTTGGGACATACCATCTGAGCCCTTGAAGTTTCCTGGATTTGCCCTAATACACCGGAGGTCAGTCTGCTTGGTGACTGTTTTAACCCCAGCCTGCTACACTCGCACCAAGAGAGGTGCTTTACCACATGTGAGTGCAATTTCATTTTCACTAATATCATTTACTGAGTTATACAGTACTAGGCCATATTGTCATAAGGTGCTTCCACCCCATCTAAAGATTGCTGTTCCTACACCAGAGGCCAGTCTGTTGGGTGACTGTTTGATCCCAGGCTGCTCCAACTGCACTGAGAAGGTGGTCCACTAAATGTGAGTGCAATTTATCACATAAGATTATCCATCTACTTAAACAATACTAGACCATATGGCGCATCTGTCTTCCTATGTTATCTACAGATTGCTGAACCTGGATCAAGACCTTGATCCTTCTACAGATAGCTGCCTCGACCTACAACTACCATTTATATACTTATACCTCTCATCATTACTTGGGACTTTGGAACATTCTTGTTTTGATATACTGTATTGTATTATATTTACATTGTTACACATTTGATAGGTTGTCACTATTGCCTATAAAGTATTGCAGTTCATTTTGTGAAATATATCATCTGTTTGGATATTAACTAAAGGGCGCCCCCTATATATATTTTTACTTTTTAGTATAATCACTTTGTGATATATACTATAGTTAACACATACTTGACCAGCAGGCCCCAGGTACCAGGACAGTTTCTGATACATGCTGATGGTAGATCTCTGTCAAAGTTTAAATTTAGTTGGGTTCTAAAAGAAGCGGCAGTCAAGGCAGGGCTAGATGCTAGCAAAATTGCACCACATTCCTTTTGAATAGGGGCAGCTGCATATGTGGCTCTGTTGGGTTCCTCGAGCAAAGACATCAAACACATGGGTCGGTGGTGCTCCAACCTTTTTAAAAGTTATGTCTGCCCGATTGTGTAAGTATGCATTTGTTTTTGTTTCCCAATCCTAAACTATTTGTCTCCACATTAGTCAACCCAGGAGCGAAAATAATCTGTATTGTGGGTCACTCATTCGTCTATTGGCCCTCTATCCATTTCTCCTCTCTAGCAGTCGGGCAGAACTTAGGTTTCCCCTCCCACAAGGCCTCTATTAGGTGGTTAGGGAACAGGGGTATGTGCTAGCCGCAATTAGCAGAGGTGATCACTGAAGCCCTCTTACGATCGGGCAGTCTGATATTGTCCCTCGCTTACACTGGAGGCATATGTCTGCTCATACAGTGGCATAAAGGCATAAAGGGTAAGGAAAAAGATTAGTGCCTCTTTATCTAAGACTGTCGCAGAGTCCGGAGGCTTTGTGGTACTTATATTTATAATTTATTTTATTAAAATCTGCCACATGACAAACATATATTTACAATTATTGTTAAAGCCAAAGTTGTTATTTTTGTATTTATTTTTAGTACATAAGCAAGCATAGATGTGATGCAAGGGATGCAACCTATGAAATATCAGTGTAAAAAAATATATATAATTCCACTGTTAAGTGTATGCAAAATGTGACTAAAATCCTCAGAAATAAGAAAACATATGATAACAAAGTCCTATTTGCTAATTAAAATAAGGTAATTCCATCCTCAGAGAAAGCTCAGCTGAGGTCTTTTTGTGTTGTGGTGTCTATTTAAACTGCTAGGTATAGATCACCACAAACTTCCCCATTAATATCTCCCTCAAAGAGATTAAATTGCATAGAGTGAATTGCTGCTGTCACAATATACATTACTATTTTTAGAGACAAGCTATGCTTAGACTCTAAAGAGCCAGATTAGCTATATACATATTTGCATTGCCAATTTTCAGATACAGACTTCAGAATCAAGGCAAAAAGGAAAACCCTGGGTATAATTTTACATGATATGCTAGCTAATTAGACTTACCTGATATTCTAACAAACTTCAGAAGATGGGGCTACATTTTTTGGGTTTACATATTCCTAATTCCATGACCAAATATGACATGAATTTACATTTAATCAACAAGACATTGAAATGTTTTGCTGTGTATTGTAAAGTGATGAAATGTATTTTCTTAATTTTTGGAGGCAAATAATATTTGTGTGTGTTTGTGTGTTGTTCCAGAGTAGTTTGCATAACTATTTACCAATTGCTGAGGTAAGAGGATTACATGTGGTGGTTTAACACAGTATGGGGTGGGGTCTCTCCACTTTTAGTTGAGGATACCATGGTGCTCGTAGTAGAAGTTGGTAAATGTCTTAGGATTTAGGGTTAGATTACAAGTGGAATGCTAATTTATCTTGCCCCCGCAAATAGACAAATTCGCCCATTTGCGGACACGTGATAATAACCAGCCACTCAGAAAATTAACCAGAGATCAGATCTTTTAAAAGTGCGCCAAATTACCTGAAAATAGAGGGTATTATATTTTTTTTATGAAAAAAGTATCATTTTTTTTTTCATAAAAAACAACAGCACTAGGCAGTTTTTGGGGGCTAAAGTTAGCGGGTATGGGGGTGTTAGAAAAAAAAACAGCAATGAAAAGTGCCTTTACATTGCAGCCAAAGAGAACTGTGTGTTCCCAGTAAATGAATGCTAATATACATATATTTATGTGATAATATGTGTATATACACATATTAACACATAAATATATATGTATATAAGCATTTACATATATATTTACAATATGCTGTCATTGCTGTTCTACTTATCCCCTGCGTTCAGCATTGCTTTCAACTTGTAATACTAGCGCACATTAGATTGTGCTGGTTTTACTAAGTGGAACTTTAATGTCGCTTTCAAGCAAGCAATATTTAGCACTCCACTTGTAATCTGGCACTTAGGGTTTAATGTGGTGGGGAACTTCCTTTCAGCTGAAGTCAATAAGACAAAGATAACTGGCAGGATTAGGCTTGTGACATCTGCAGTGAACATTTCCAATTCTCAAAATTAGAAAACCAACATTTAAATTAAATTAAGTTAAATTAAATTCGGACAAAATAAATAATATCAGTATATTGCAAAAATGTCACTTTACTTTTCATAATTGAAGATTTTATATTTCAGTCTCAATCGCCTAGATTACGAGTCTTGCGTTAGCCTTAAAAAGCAGCATTGAGAGGTCCCAACGCTGCTTTTTAACGCCCACTGGTATTACGAGTCTGGCAGGTACAGGTGTACCACTCACTTTTTTTCCGCGACTCGAGCATACCGCAAATCCACTTATGTAAATTGCGTATCCTGTCTTTTTAATGAGATTTGCCTAACGCTGGTATTACGAGTCTTGGAAAAAGTGAGCGGTAGAACCTCTCCTGTCAAGACTCCTACCGCATTTAAAAGTCAGTAGTTAAGAGTTTTATGGGCTAACGCCGTAACATAAAACTCTTAACTAAAGTGCTAAAAAGTACACTAACACCCATAAACTACCTATTAACCTCTAAACCGAGCCCCCCCCCACATCGCAAACACTTAAATAAATTTTTTAACCCCTAATCTGCCAACCGGACATCGCCGCCACTTCAATAAATATATTAACACCTAAACCGCCACACTCCCGCCTCGCAAACATTAGTTACATTTTATTAACCCCTAATATGCCGTCCCTAACATCGCTGACACCTACCTACATTTAGTAACCCCTAATCTGCCGCCCCCAACGTTGCTGCAACTATATTAAATATATTAACCCCTAAACCTAAGTCTAACCCTAACCATAACACCCCCCTAACTTAAATATAATTTAAAATAATCTAAATAAATATTACTATCATTACCTAAATTATTCCTATTTAAAACTAAATACTTACCGATAAAATAAACCCTAAGCTAGTTACAATATATAACTAATAGTTACATTTGTATCTAGATTATGGTTTAAATTTATTTTACAGGCAACTTTGGATTTATTTTAGCTATTTATTAACTTCCTAGCTAAAATAAATACAAATATACCTGTAAAATAAATCCTAACCTAAGTTACAATTACACCTAACACTATACTATCATTAAATAAATTACCTAAATTAACTACAATTAATAACAATTAAATTAAATAAAATAAATTACGAAAAAAACACTAAATTACAGAAAAAATAAAATAATTAAATTTTTTTAAACTAATTACACCTAATCTAATCCCCCTAATAAAATAAAAAGCCCCCCAAAATAATAAAAATCCCTACCCTATACTAAATTACAAATAGCACATAAAAGGGCTTTTTGCGGGGCATTGCCCCAAAGTAATCAGCTCTTTTACCTGTAAAAAAAAGACAATACCCCCCAACATTACAATCCACCACCCACACACCCAACCCTACTCTAAAACCCACCCAATCACCCCTTAATAAAACCTAACACTACCCCCTTGAAGATCACCCTACCTTGAGACGTCTTCACCCAACCGGGCAGAAGTGGTCCTCCAGGCGGGCAGAAGTCTTCATCCAGGCGGCATCTTCTATCTTCATCCATCCGGAGCGGAGTGGGTCCATCTTCAAGACATCCGACGTGGAGCATCCTCTTCTTCCGACGACTAACACTAAATGACGGTACCTTTAAGTGACGTCATCCAAGATGGCGTCCCTTCAATTCCGATTGGCTGATAGAATTCTATCAGCCAATCTGAATTAAGGTCGAAAAAATCCTATTGGCTGATCCAATAAGTCAATAGGATTGAACTTCAATCCTATTGGCTGATCCAATCAGCCAATAGGATTAAGCTCGCATTCTATTGGCTGATTGGATCAGCTAATAGAATGCAAGCTCAATCCTATTGGCTGATTGGATCAGACAATAGGATTTTTTCTACCTTAATTCCGATTGGCCGATTTCTATCAGCCAATCGGAATTGAAGGGACGCCATCTTGGATGACATCACTTAAAGGCTTAAATGTTAGTCGTCGGAAGAAGAGGATTTCCCCCGCGTTGAATGTCTTGAAGATGGACCCGCTCTGCTCCGGATGGATGAAGATAGAAGATGCCGCCTGGATGAAGACTTCTGCCCGTCTGGAGGACTTCTTTTGCCCGGATAGGATGAAAACTTTGGACCATCTGGAGGACCACTTCTGCCCGGTTGGGTGAAGACATCTCATGGTAGGGTGATCTTCAAGGGGGTAGTGTTAGGTTTTATTAAGGGGGTATTGGGTGGGTTTTAGAGTAGGGTTGGGTGTGTGGGTGGTGGGTTGTAATGTTGGGGGGGTATTGTCTTTTTTTTTACAGGTAAAAGAGCTGATTACTTTGGGCAATGCCCCGCAAAAAGCCCTTTTAAGGGCTATTGGTAACTTAGTATAGGGTAGGGATTTTTATTATATTTGTTATTTTTTTATTTTATTAGGGGATTAGATTAGGTGTAATTAGTTTTAAAAAATTGTAATTCTTGTATTATTTTCTGTAATTTAGTGTTTTTTTTTCGTAATTTAGTTTATTGAATTTAATTGTAATTAATTGTAGTTCATTTAGGTAATTTATTTAATGATAGTGTAGTGTTAGGTGTAATTGTAACTTAGGTTAGGATTTATTTTACAGGTATATTTGTATTTATTTTAACTAGGAAGTTATTAAATAGTTAATAACTATTTAATAACTATTCTACCTAGTTAAAATAAATACAAAGTTGCCTGTAAAATAAAAATAAACCCTAAGATAGATACAATGTAACTATTAGTTATATTGTAGCTATCTTATGGTTTATTTTATAGGTAAGTATTTAGTTTTAAATAGGAATAATTTATTTCGATTTATTTAAATTATATTTAAGTTAGGGGGTGTTAGGGTTAGACTTAGATTTAGGGGTTAATAACTTTATCATAGTGGTGGCGACATTGGGGGCGGCAGATTAGGGGTTAATAATTGTAGGTAGGTGTTGGCGACATTGGGGGTGGCAGATTAGGGGTTAATAAATATAATGTAGGGTTCGGCGATGTTTGGGGGCAGCAGATTAGGGGTTCATAAGTATAATTTAGGTGGCGGCAGTGTCCGGAGCGGCAGATTAGGGGTTAATAATATAATGTAGGTTTCAGCAATAGTGGGGGCAGCAGATTAGGGGTTAATAAGTGTAAGATTAGGGGTGTTTAGACTCGGGGTTCATGTTAGGGTGTTAGGTGTAGACATACATTTTCTTTCCCCATAGGAATCAATGGGGCTACGTTAGGAGCTGAACGCTGTTTTTTTGCAGGTGTTAGTTTTTTTTTCAGCCGGCTCTGCCCCATTGATTCCTATGGGGATATCATGCACGAGCACGTTTTGCCAGCTTATCGCTACCGTAAGCAGCGCTGGTATTGAGGTGAGATGTGGAGCTAAATTCTGCTCTACGCTCACTTTTGTGTGGCTAACGCCGGGTTTAAGAAAAACCGCAATACCAGCGTTACTGTAGGTGAGCGGTAAGGAAAGACTGTGCGTTAGCTATGCACACCATTACCGACAAAAACTTGTAATCTGGCTGTATGTGTTTTATGTCCCTTTAAGTTCTTAAACTGATGCTTAATATATAGCATATGGGTTTGAATGACTTGAAAGTTGAAGAGTGCTTATTTCACTGTGTTATCCCATCAAATAAGATTATCAGGAAGAGGTGAAAAGAGCTGTGGAATCTGAAGATATTTACAAGTGATTATACTTTATTTTTTTATAATCTAGGTTTGAAGTTTTGTTTATTAATACATTTAACTTGGTATGTATTTAAATCATAGAAGTGCAGTATCTGTGTATTTTTGATCTTATGTATTTTTGATTTTCTGTAATTATGATGCTCTCATTAAAGTATTGCTTTCTGCAGCCTAAATATTAAGCAAATATTGAATTAAAAAGAGTGATGAATATTGAGAACACTCATAATGTATCTGTTATAGGATCCTATGGTATCAGTTTGTAATATAAATAGAAGAAGGGTTTGATTGTTTCAAAAGCGTTATGCTTTTTCAAGATGTTGTATTATCACCTATTTGATGTATTTGTTGTGCTTATGTATGCTTTAACAAGCAATAGTCAGTACAGCACCCAGGTTGCAATGCATGCCACTATGGGTAACTCCTCAATACCCACAGAGGAGAAAGTTCCAAAGAACAGAAGTGTGGCAGCATAAAGCAAAAATGTATTGTTAAAAGCACAGGGTTACAAGCAGCAACTTTTCGGGAAACATCCCTTAGTCATGCTATTAAAAAAAACTGTTAAACAATCACAATTGATATGATAGCAATACTAGATGGCACTACAATCACTTTGAGTATTAACCCTTAAAATACATGGTGTTCAGTTATATACAACAGACTCATCCTATCTAGACAGATAGGCATATCCTCAAGTAAATACATATAAATTTACATTTAAGTTTAAGTTTGAGTTTGAGTTTGAGTAGGAAGAAAATTACAGGGGAAATTACAATTTAATACATTTTTATTCTACAACAGTATTTTTCAACCTTATCATATTACAGACAGACAATTCCCAACCCGTGTTCATCCCTATTGGTTCCAATGTGCCTAATTCATTAATCCAGAATGCTTCTCCTTGTTTTAACATTAGCTCTCTATCTCCTCCCCTACGTGGTTTAGGTATATAATAAATTATTTGAAATTGTAGTTGGTTAACAGTATGTATGTATTTTTGTAAAAAAAAAAAATCGGCCACTGGAGCTGTGTTAAAACCTGTCCTAATTCTGCTTTTGTGTTCTATTATCCTGTCACTGATACATCTAGTGGTTTCACCCACATAGCTCCGCAGATAAATGGCATATTGAGTATAACATATATAGTATCCTTTTATCTGATACTTTTTACCATTATTTGGATGATAGAATACAGATCCTTTAATCAGATTACCACAACAGGATCAGTTCAAACATGGAAAACATCCTTTGTAACTAGTGGTAATATAACTCTGGGTTTTACTTTACTATGACCTATATCTGCTTTAATTAATTGGTCTTGGAGGTTTCTACCTCATTTGTATGGAGGCATAGGTAAATTCTGGAACTCTAGAATGTCTGGGTTACAACGGGATAAGATTCCCCAGTGTTTCCTAATGGTTTTGTGAATAGTGAATAGCAAGGTTTAAGTTGATTTTGTGTTACAATTACTTGATATGGTTCTTTATTGTACGTATTTCCTTTTTCATGATCATATTTGAAGATTTTTTTTTTCTAATAAATGGTTTGTTCAATGTGGTGCCAGTTGGTGGTGCTACATTGACGATAAATTTAGCATTTAGCTGGGTGAAGTTGGAACCCTGATGGCCTTTGTTGATGATTTGAACTCAGCTACTAGTCATATAAAATCCAAACTGACTTGGAGTGAAGACTTTATTTACTTTTTAGATAGCAAACGTATTAAGACTGTATGTACTTTAAAAGCAGACTTATTTAGAAAAAACACCCACCATAATAGCCTTTTATGTCATGATAGTGCACATTCCCCTTCCTTAATCAACTCCTTACCACGTAGTCAACTCTTAAGAGTCAGGAGAATTGTATCAGATGATAATGTGGTTAAAAGTAGATTTATAGATATGGGAAATAGGTTTGTTGAGCGAGGCTATCCGATACCTATGATCAATAAAGAGATAGCATCCGTTCTATCTATTCCTAGAGAAGGTTTACTTAAACCTAAAAAAAGGAAATTAAGAATGATACTAGTAAACGCCTTTGTCTCTGAATATATTTTTCTCTGTGTTCCACTATTCAGAAAATCATTAGGAACCACTGGGGTATCTTATCCAGTTGTAACCCAGACATTCTAGAGTTCCAGAATTTGTCTATGCCGGCATACAAATGAGGTAGAAACCTCCAAGACCAATTCATTAAAGCAGATGTAGGTCCTAGTAAGGTACAAACCCATAGTTATATTACCACTAGTAACAACGGATGTCTTCCATGTTTGAACTGCTCCTGTTGTGGTAATCTGATTAAATAATCTGTGTTCTATCATCCAAGTAATGGTAAAAAGTATCAGATAAAAGGATACTATACATACATACTCAATATGCCATTTATCTGGTTAAATGCCCATGTGGGCAGAGCTACAGTATGTGGGTTAAACCACTAGATGTAACTGTGACAGGATAATAGAACACAAAAGAAGAATCAGAACAGGTATTAACACAGCTCCAGTGGCCCATCATTTTTTACAATAAAATCATGTTGTTAACCAACTACGGTTTCAAATAATTGATTATATACCTAAACCACGTAGGGGAGGTTACAGAGAACTAATGTTAAAACAAAGACAAGCATTCTGAAATAATTAATTAGGCACATTGGAACCAATAGGGATGAACAGGGATTGGGAATTGTCTGTTTTCCTCTAATGTAATATATATATATATATATATATATATATATATATATATATATATATAAGGTTGAAAAATACTGTTGTAGAATAACAATGTATTAAATTGTAATTTCCCCTGTAATTTGCTTCAAACTCAAACTCAAGCTTAAATTTAAACAGGCTGTAGTTGGAGCAGGAATAGAACCAAGCATAAATACCTGATAAAAACACAGGACAATAGTCAGGAGGCAAGCCAAGGTTAAATACCAGGATATCCAGCAGTAACTAGACATCATAGTAACAGGAGCAAACATGTAATCCAGGTAACAATAGCCAATGTTCAGCAACAGAGCAAACAGTCCATAATTCTTAGTACAATAGGGAAAAGACCTAGGGCGAGATAACATATGCAGTGTCTCCCGCAAAAGCCGGCGTCGCCTGTTTGTAGTCCGGTATTGAAATCACATATACGGCGCCGCATATAAATGCAGCGCGTATATTTCACCTGTCGCCCGCTTATTTTACTCCCAAATCAGTATAATTTATTCTGTGCAAGGACTTACGCTGCGAAAGTGGAGACATTTTACTCCATTTTCACCTTGCCACACATAGGCAAGCGCAGCAAGCCTTGCACTGAATATAAGTACTGTAACTCCCTGGAAGTTCTAACTAACACCTAATGCATGCGCAATATCTACCTGTCAACCGTCATCCCCCCACCGCAATAACTAAATAAAATCTATTAACGCCTAATCCACCAACCCCCACATCGCAATCTACCTAATAAATGTATTAACCCCTAATCCGCCATCCCCCTACACCGCAAACTGCCTAATAAAGTGATTTACCCCTAAACCGCCATCCTCCACAACGCAATAAACCTAATTAACCTATTAACACCTAAACCGCCAACCCCCCCACAATGCAATAAGATTATTTAATCAGTAAGCCCCCTAACCTAACACCCCCTAAACTAACCCCCAATTACATAAAATAATAAAATACTAAGTTAAAATGAAAATTAAAAATCCTAACAGTACTTAAAAAAAAAATTAGATTAAATTAAAATAAATAAATCTAAAATTACAAAAAATAAAAAAGTCTAAAATTACATAAAAAAATAAACCAAATCAGCCAATAAGTTTTTAGTAGCTCTCATCCTATTTGCCGATTTGAAAATGTCAGCCAAAAGGAATGCAAGGTAAAACAAATATAAAATGGGTACCTTGCATTCAATCCTCAGTGTGCAGCGACAATCGTATGAAGAGGATCCTCCATGCTGGATGGCTCTGCAGCTGGCGTTCTTGCTCCGTGGTCACCTCCGCTCCTCTGAAGGATATTGGCATCACAAAAAATAACCTTCAAACCATACAGAACAAATTAATGAAAACTAAACGTAAAACTCCACAAGGAGCTTGCCAAACCTCTTTCTCCCACCTCAGGTCTCAGCAGAAAACCTCAGAAGAAAAGGCCAATAATAGTGCAATATAGCTTAGAAAACAGCCTGCACTAAAAGGAACATACTTACACGGTTACTTGAAGAAATTGAAGATTTTATTCAGAAAAAAAACTGAAGCATTAATGACAGTGATTTCCAGCTTTATTAAAATCAAATAAAAAGTTCAAAGTATGAGTAAAAAAAGTTCAACTGTCAAGCTCCTTGTGAAAGACGCCATCTGAAAAACAGTTCTGTGTAGACGGTGGAGAAGTAACCGGGGCTGGCAGCATCTTGAAATACAAGGAAATACAAGGGAAGTCGTAATTGTAATTTTTCTGTATTTTCACAATAATCTGGCACTCTAACATATGCACAAGATAAAAATTAAAAAAACCTTAAATTTAAATAAAACAATATTAAAACTGGACAACATTGTTAGCTTTGAAATATTGAGAGATGACCATGAGATTATATATTTAACAGGGACAATAGAGTTGTTATGAATTCCGCTATCTGGGGCAAGGTTAAATGAAAAATCGTCTCTATAACTTCCCAGAATTCCCTTAGCCTGCCCCTGAACACTCTATCCAGCAACAATACTCTACTCTATCCATAACAATTAAACATAGACATAAACCATTTCTCATCTTGTTTTCTACATGTTGTAGTTTTAATTATAGTTTTTCTGCTTTGCTAGCACTCCTCACTTGGGCCCTGATATTCAAAGCATGTCGAGATATTCTAATAAAAGAGGCATGTCCCAGGGTCCCCCACTCCTTCCAGCAGGTAACACCCCCAAACAAGTGGTACCCCCAGGTGCCCATCAAATTGCCAACAACATACTTTAAGGGTGACTTGATCCCCTGCACCCTGATTTATCTGCACTGCTTTTAAGAATTGGCTGACCGGGGCTGGTGCTGAGTTCCAGGAGCCGGGCTAGGCCGGCAAGATTTTTCCGTCCCTCCGGCTTTTACCTCATCTCCTTGACAAAATATGCATTGTCATGTACAATTTAGACTATTTAAAGAATTGTAGATATCTTAAAAAGTATTTAATATTTGCTTGCTATTATTTCAAATATAAATATATTTTTAAAAATATATGTTTATGTTTAAAATAATAGAAAGCATCATTAAATACCTTTAGTCTATACATATATTCAATGCTTTAACCAATATATGCATTGTACATGAATAAGCATATCATTTAAACATTGGCCCCTAAACTGTCATAACCTCAAACTAACTGTAGAAGCTTAGGCCCTACACATATATATGCAATATTTAAAATGATGCAATATTTTAAATGATGCATTGTTATGTAAAAAAGCATAATGTTTAAATATTTGCATATAAATTAAAATGTAATTAGCGTTGCTTGTTGCGTTTATTATTTGTTATTAAATACAGTATAATTAACATTATAGTTCTATATAACTGCATGTCTGTTATGTAAAAATAAAATGTAATGCTTCTGACTATTATAATATAAATATATATTAACATATATATCTAT